>NW_026126001.1:0-180122 GCF_943737965.1 Phodopus roborovskii | reverse complement strand
AATTTCTTCTCAGGAAGTTTATAAACATCAAATAATTTTCCTAATGGATCATCCTCAAATGTGTTTGTATGAGCTTCTCTGGGACACATAATGAAGAAATAGCTGAAAGGGATTTCAAAGGGATTTTTATAGGACAGAATTTCAATTACAGAGAAGTAATTTCATTTCTGGCTCACTAAGCTTTATTTCAGACTAATGCAGTTCCAAGATCCATATCCTTTCTCCCTTATTTCCAACAGATATTTTGAATATGAAAATCTGATGTCAAACCTTAGCTGGAAGCCTCCTCATTGGGCTTTTTAAAGGCTAAGTAAGAATTCTGTTTCTAGGAATAAAAAGATTTGGATCAGAAAGAGGCTTTGCTGGGGAGAGTCCCTTCTCAGGATGGTAGTGCAGCCAGTCTTTAATCATATTTTTATTGATTATTTATTAGTTTCCCCATAAAATCAAAAGACTCAGTAACGTAAAATGTGTTTTCCCTAAGATATTTTACAAATCAGAATTCACAACAAGGAAATAATGGAAATAATATAAATTTGGTGTGGACTAATTGGGAAATCAAATGTCTTTCTCTAGTCAGTGGCCTACAGGGAAATGGCTAAGTGACTCAACTGCCCCATTTGTACCAGCCACACTCTGTCTAGACAGAAATCAAATGCCACTAGCAGATAAAGCGAGTGCTTTGTCAGTAAATCCAGACTAATTGAAGTGAAAGGGTGGGCTCCTTGCAAGCTGTTCTATGAACCCACCCCTGAACCACAGTGGGGACTGATGAAACCCAATCCGTGTGTATTCCAGTCACCAGCCTTGAGCTTGTTAATGCAAGCCATCACGGTTGCCACTGTGAGTAATGTTAAGGCAGCTTGCTGTCCTCAGCTATGGTCTCCTGGCCAAGGAAGCTTTGGTCAATATTGGGTTTGCTGTCAGGAAGCAAGACTTCAGCTCACTTCCTAGTGACCAGGAGGCTTGCCAAATGTACTGACTTACAGAGATGCTCCCAACCAAATAAATGAAAAAGGTACTGAGGCATCTGCTTGGTAACATACAGAGGAAAGAGGATCAGTCACATTCCTTGAGGCCACTGTGGTCTTAAGTGACTGGAGCTTTGCACCCCATAACTCCCATTGTCTTGGATATGGCCTTAGCAAAGACCATGGTTGGGAAGAGTTCTGATGTGAGTTAGCTATTGCTTCTCTACTCAAGTTGCAAGGTACTTGAAGTTTGGCCCTGAATGAACTCTAACAAATATGAGACCTCAGCTCATTTTGTAATCTTAGTCTAGACTTGCTGCAGGGAGTGTTTGAGAGCTCCATTCGTTTCATGAGACATCCGCGGTGTGATGCTGTTAAGAAGTAGTGCAGACATGTCCTATTCAGCTGTCCTTCACTCTAAGGAGTCTGCTTTTTCTATCACTGATATCTTGACTCTTTATCACTGTACAGGGCTCATAGACTTGAGCTCTGATGTTTTCCAGTTGTTTTCCTGTTATTTCTTGGACTTCTGTGGTTTGTTTCTTTGATAGTGTGACTTTCCTTTATCATTTGAAAAGATGTTCAGTTGTCCTATGAGCTAGTCCAGTGTCATTTGGAAATTCACACAACCCTCCAGCAAAGTTTGTCAGAGGCCATAAGGAAACACTGGAGTGTAGAAAACTACAGTTCATGAGCACTATCTAAAAACGGTTTCCCAAAAAATTTTGACCAAAGAAAACCCTCATCTTTCACCATCACTTAATATGCTCTGATGCCCAAAGTTACCAGTACCACTTGACCTGTTTGAAGAGGAAGTGCTACATTGCCAGCTTTTGTTCCTGCTAGGAGTTGTCATTTCTTTCTCATCCCACTATGCAGTTATTTCCAAAGGCTTGGATTTTATTTTTCAAATATCTATCATCCAGAGTGTGATAACGACAAAACCACTGGAGCTTGCCAACCAGTTTGGAGGCCCTGTGAGAAAAAGGCTACCATCCTAGACCCTGCACAGCACTGAGCCCTGGGCCCTTATACTATGGGTAGGAGTCTGTGCCTGGCTTCTTCTATTACTGTTGTGATTATGGTGGTTTAACCAAGTGGAGATGGACCCCAGCAAAAACATTCTGCAGGACATGTCAACGGAGATGAATTTGACTGGAAGCAGTATAAATGTTTGGGAAAATTTCCGACTTTTCTGTACTTAAAATGATTTTGAAAAAAAAAAGCTTTTTTTTTTTTTGTTTTCAGTTCATCAAATTGTACTCTTAGGTTGTATAAATATATCTCAATTAAATAAGTATGTATAAATTATAACTTGTATTATATATTTGCAATATATTTAATAAGTAAGCTAAGAGATAGGTTAAAAGGATTTGAGTGTAGTAGGAAAGGCAACATATGAACAACAAGATGAACAGATTGAGGCTTGCAAAAGGTAGATGCACTATTTCTAAGATGATGTATCCTAAGAGTCTAGTTCCCAGCCTGAGTTTACCCAGGTCTCTCCCTGAACTTGTGACAACAGGATCTGCCAGCACAAGATGCTGGCTCCTCATCACAATCCTTTCTCAGCTGCCTTCAAAATATGCTTCTGGCATTATGCTCTGCCTTGGCCTCATCATCTCCTCAGCTTTCATGTTGCTTTTGTCTTAACACAGCCCACTGTCTTAGGAAAAAAACTGAGCTAGGGTCATAGTTGAAGGTTTAGCTATAAAAGGATGTTTCCCACATGCCAGTGGGGACATAAGCCTGATTTTTACTGTCCTGGTAAACACTGCCCCCTTCCCCAAGTTAGAGATCCTTGAATTCCTATAACCAACCCATTTAGCCTCTACTGTCTTTTTAGTTGGGGCAGAGTGCTGATTCTTTGGCATTAATACAGGTCCTTGCCCTTCACCCTATATGTTTGTAAATCATCAGTGAAACACACTGGGAAGCAACACAGCAAGCTCCAACTCAGTTGCAGTAGTAAGAAGACAAACCTGGCTTTTGAGGTCAGTCTGTTGACAACAGCATTTTTACAGCCAATTCCTCTTCACTATTCTCTGCCTCCTGATTTTTATGAAGGCAAGTGACTCAAGACAATGCAAATCAGCAGAATTTTAAATAGCTGAATTCCTAGGTGATTTTGGAATGGAAACAAAGATAACCTTGTTCGACAGTGAATTTGTGCCCCCTGGGTGAGTGTCCAGGTGTTCTTTCAACTGGACTGTGAGACTAATTTCTTCCTGACCCCTGGAAGGCAGCTGAAGCAGTGGGCAGCTGGTACATCTTCAATCTTGCATACCGACATCTTTCTCTGATTCACAGATTTCCTTTATCCCCAGCACTTCCTCTGGTATGTGCATCTCCGACAGTAAGTGATATGTCTTCTTGGATTTGGGCATGTTGAAACTGCAGGTCCTGGGCAAGGAGGGGAAGGGAACAGGAGATGGCTGCTTACCGGACTGTTTCCAAAGAGACCCCCCCACGCACTTCCATCTCACCCGCCTCTGCTTCCTGAGCATCCACTAAGGGAGTGACATTGGAGTAATTGAGGGTGGCATTATGAGCATAAATTCTTTGAATATTTAAATGATGCACAATGAATCCAAGAGAAAACAAAATTAATTTATGTCCAGTTGTAATTTCCATGACTGGACACATAAAGTAAAATGCTGTGGAAACTCTTAATGAGAGGAGAAATTTCTCTGGGAAAGTTCCTGATGACTGTCACTTGCAAAGCGGCACTATTTCTTACGAAAAGGGTGGTATGGGGCTTTGGGGGGCCACCAAGTACACCTGGATATGAGCCATCAGAAGCCTATCCCTGACAGCCTGGTGATCTCAGTGCCAGGTCATGCCCATAATTTATTTTCCTAAATTGCAGCACCAGGAAAGATTTCATATGTGCCAAAAGGGTATTTGAAGGTTATATGTACGTGTGAGAGAACCTGTGGTGACTTAGAATCTATCCACTTTGGTCACCTTGTGCCTGTTGGTTCTTCTGGTGTGACCAGCAATCTCTCTAGCACTTCAGTATTTCATGGAAAAGACATTTGTCTTTGCTGGTCACATATGTGCTCTGGCTTACAAAAATCCCTGAGGCCTTCCATGAAGTGTACTGTCCTAGAGGCAAAGAACTATACTCTAAGGCAAACTGGGGACCCTCCCCCCTTTAGCCTTGTGCATGTGGAAATTTCATTTGAACAGGTTTCTGTATGGAACAGAAGCCTGGCTTTGGCTGGCAGCTACATCTCTTGAGCAGTTCCTAGGTTATTGCTATTGCATCTGAATTTATGCTTTTGTGTAATTCTCAAAACAACCCTGGAGGTAGGAGGCAGTTATAGTTCCCACTTCCTGTATGTGGAAACAGGCTTGGATGTAATGATGTTAGTAGAGTTACTCACGCAGTCTAGGGAGTTGTAAAAATTGAATGTTCTACATGAAAATAGACTTCTGGCTTAGTAAGCACAAAGAGCAGGTGAGGTTGCCTTCTACCCAGCCACAATTGCTTGGCAAGAAGGGTGGCTTCCCATTTTAAAGGATGTCTCTTGCTCCATGGCCTCTACCCTCACACAGACTTGCCTTACCCTCTGGTTGACTGACTTTGGGGCATTGTGCTCCGCAGTGACTGTCCAGAGACACTCTCTAGTTCTGCCCCTGTGGCAAGCTGTGTGCCTTCACGCTTTTTGCTAGCACAATGCTTCAGTGTCTCCAAACAGGCTTACTCGGAGCCACAGCACCAGACTTTACCCTCCCTACCTGTCTCTCTCTTCCTAAACAAGGACATTCTGAAGAATGTCCCAACCAAGAGGGACATCTAAGATGTGTAGACCTTTATCTCTCCTCCCAGCTGATGGCACTCAGAGTGCTAGGTTGACAGCAACTAGGATCATGACTGCATCTTCAGGCTTTGGCACAGCTTTACTTGGCCATCGTTGACAGACTCTCAGCCTCTGTGCATGGCAGAATGAAATACAACTCTCATATCCCAGAATGGAAAGGAGGCTACAGGCAGGCACATGTCTCCTTCCTAAACTGAAGATCTGTAGATGGTAATGGGCTGGCTTTTCTAGGAACTCCATCTTGAGTATTTGTTCTATGTTGGACCAAAGCCTTGCATTATGGGGAAGATAATGAATGTCGTTCACCAGGGGTACTCCTGTCAGGGGTGTGCCCATGCAGTAACTCATGAATGCAAAGCTTGAGTACTTTATGCCATTAAAGTCTCAAGATAGAATTAGACATGTAATCACACTTGCCCATGTTTTGTCATTTATGATAATTATGGTGGTAATAATCTGTGTATTGTTGGGATGGAGCAGTCAGAAGCATCCATCAATTTTTTTTATCAACACCAAATCAAGTTGATACTTCATCTTTGCTGCAAAAATATAGATTGCACCAATTAGTCTAAAGAAATTGGGCAGTCATTAGCAATGGAGCAATCAGTTAGTCTGTATAACATTTTGGGTCCCGCTGATGCCAACTATCCCTCTTAATTATATGGGATACAGGTGCTTCTTTAGGGCTCAACAGTGACGTCATTGGCTTAGATTACACACTACCTTTGCCCCAGACTTCATTTTAAAGACCACATTAATTCCTCCCAACCCTCACCCCACACCCTCCACTGCTCCCAGGCAAATTTATTTATTCCAAAGCATAACATTTGAATCAAGGCATTTGACATTTTCTTTCTTGATTAGGAATAGGGATCTTCCCCATGGAGTTCTTTCAGGGATGGGATGTTACTTTGCCATGCTGTGTGTCCTAACTGCTTTTGATTTGCACCTTCCCCAAACCATGCAATAAAATCACTGGGCACACAGGGCAGGGGTGGGCTGGAGAAAGGTGCAAATACATACCAAAATCATCATCATCATCAAAATGCCAGGCTTTAAAAGAAGAATCCAACTCATTGTGAAGAAAGCCTAATGCTAATGAGTTTTCTACATCTACCTCAAGTCTTTTCCTCAGACTAGCCCAGTCCTGCTGTCCACACATTTCCAATCATCCTTGCCCACAAGTTGTTCCAAGTTGGTGAATAATGCAACAAGGCATGTTTCATATGTAAGGGGGGTTTTCTATTTATGAAATTGGAAGGAAAATAAAACAGTAGGATGTCCTCTAGTCTCCTAACATCAGCACCACTCTAAAAACTTTATAAGTTATCTCTTCACACTCTTAAATATACATCCTGTCTATTGCTGTTGTTACTACAGAATTCCATTTTTCACTTCTGTAACAGTTTTAATCAATGCATAGTGTTCTATCAGGTATATATTGTTGGGCTTAATAATATTAATTTTAATAAAATTAAAAAGTTGCCACACAGCAGAGGGAACAACTAGCCAAGTAAGAAGACAGCCTGCAAAGTATTCTGCTAACTGTACATCTGACAGAGAAGTCACATAGAGAATATATAAAGATCTAAATATATATATATATATATATATATATATATATATATATATATAATTGTCAGTAAAACAAACCATCCAGTCAGAAAATGAGCAAATACTTCTCAGAGATGAAATACATGTGGCCAGTATACATGAGAATAAGTTTAATATCCTTAGCCATCAGGGAAATGCAAATTAGAACAATATTGAGATTCCATCTGTCATTAGGAAGTGGCGGTGTCTAGGGATGTAGTTCGGTAGGTAGAATGTTTGCTTAGCCCACACAAAACTGTGAGTGCAGTTCCCAGCACCACATAAAACAACCACAGTGGTACACACCTATAACTCCAACACTCAAGAGATGAAGGCAGAGTATTGGAAGTTCAGGGTCATCTTTGACTACATAGGGCGTTCTGGCCAGTCTCAGATATGTAAGACCTACCTCAAAAAATACAGCCCAAAGGGAAAGAAAATAACATATGCTGACAAAGATGTTGGTGTTGGCCTCATACACTACTAGTAGTGGCAGTTAAATTGGTATGGACTTCAATGTAGGGGTTACTTAAGAAAACTAACTGGGGCTAGGCAGTGGTGGTACACACTGTTAGTGCCAGCACTCAGGAAGCAGAGGCAGGCAGATTTCTAAGTTCCAGGACAATTAGGGCTACATAGAGAAACCTTATCTCAAAAGGGAAGGAGAAGGAGGAGAGAAGGAAGAAGAGGAGGGGAGTGAGAAGGAAGGAAGGAAGAAAGGAAGGGAGGGAGGGAGGAAGAAAGGAAGGGATGAAGGAAGAGAAAGGAAGAATGCTAACTAGGATCAAGCTTTACCCATCCAGGACTATACACAAAGGATCTAAGTCAGCATACCCTATAGAGGGATACCTACAGAGCCATAGTTAGAACTGCAGCACTGTTCACAACAGACATGTTACAGAATCATCCTAGGTGCCCACCAACAGATTAATGGATTAACAAACACTCCACTGTGATAGGTATACACAGTGGAGTCCTACTCTGCCATAAAGAAGAACAAGTTTGCAGTAAAATGGATGGAAATGGAGGCAACTGCATAAATGGAATACCAGACTCAGAATGGCATTACCATGTTTTCTTTCATATGTAGATCCTAGATTTCAGTGTGTGTGTGTGTGTGTGTGTGTGTGTGTGTGTGTGTGTGTGTGGATGAAAGTACAAACGAAAGTGGGACATGAAAGGGGACTGGGGGAGGGAAAGAAAAAGTAGGGCATGGGTTGAATATGAATAAAAAAAAGTATATAAACCCATCACCTTGTGTAGTGAATATCTGTCTATAGAGCTATCTATACCTATGTATTTACAATGGCTTGGATGATTCCTTGGGATTGAATGTCTAACCTGAAATAGCTGGTCAAAATTCATATCTTTTTTTGTAACTCTTAATACTTATTGACAAACTGCTTATCAAAAGGATTATACCCATTTAAAGCCTTCATTCACCATTCCAATTCAGACTCTAACTTTATTTTAGTGAATGAGATTTAAATTCAGTTGTGTTGACATTCTCATAATTGCTGACCACTACTCCTCCACTGAGTACAAATAGGCATGGTACCAAACTGTGCCCTGACTCAACTAGGCATAAACATGGGCAGTCATTATCTTGCATTACAGAAAATTCACAAGTGGGACAGCAGTTGGCCCAGTGATGTCACAGCAGACCTGTGCTCTTCAAGTTTGGCCATTATGGACTTAACCCTGGTGGTGACTTCCTTTGTGTTTCCAAAGGCTGTCCTAGCTTCAGGCATCATATCAAAAGCAGACACCACAAGATTAGGAGACCACCCCCTCCTAGTGTGTCTCCTCAGAAGTGAAGAAGTTATTCCTCAAAGTTACAGTTGGCACTTCCTCTGCTCTCACCATGAAGTCTGAGTCTTATGTCAGCTCTTACACTAAACACTGTCACAGGAAATGGTAGTGCCATTAACCAAGAAGTTTATCTGGATTATTATTAACCAAGAAGTTCATCTGGATTCAACAATGAAGTCAACATACTCTTGAGTATTCAGAGAGAGTGGGGGGGGGGGTACCTGTGACAGGTACCATGAGTATTTCCTTCCATTTTTGCCACAACTTTAAAATCCCTAAGTAACCATTATGAATTCAAGGAGTCTTTGCAAAAGCAGCTGGCTCTCAGCAGAATTGGGCCTTGCCCTGCATAGAAGGTTCTTGTGGCCGGGCACATGCTTTAATTTAAAGACATTGCTTTAATGTCTTCCCAAAACCTCCCTTGGTGTTTCAGCACACAGATCTCATATGAGAAATAGATTGGATCTCTACCTTTCCCTTTGGAGGATTCTAACTGCTGGTACCATAAAGCTGTCCAGCTTCCACTGGATAGTAGTTTGCAGCCTCATGAACAGGTCTTACTCTGCAGTTTGGATCACACAGGCTCCAGGCATCTTACTCCATTTGCACAGCCTAAGCTTTGGTCCTGGTATCACTCATTATCACCTCCAGTGAAAGGCCAGGAAAGCAGGAAAAGGAGCGGTTGAAGAACTCAGAACAGTAAGTCCTTGCTTCATCTAATTGAAGAAATGGCTGAAATTGCCATCTCAAAGATATTAGGAAACTATCGGATATAACTTCATACACATTTGCCACCAATGTGTACAAGTTAGTATTACATTTTAGAGTAAATTGCATAGACAACAACAAAGGGAGGAGGAGGAAGGGCCTATTCCTGGCCTGGATAAAACTATCAGAGATGTTGTATGTCTTAGTTTGCATTCTGCATTCATGACTTGTAGAGAAACTGTGTCTTCCTGACTTACAATATGATTTGGCACTAGAATTCCTAAGGAGTTTTAGACCAGAGTGATCCACTCCTTTACCTTGTAAAACTCAGCCCCAAATGTTCCCATTTCCTCTCACACTAAAGAAAGTCATTGCTTTTTGTAGGTAGAGATTGGGGGGGTGGGAGGCAGGGAGGCTACCTACTGTACAGACAAACCTTCTGTTTTACAGTTCCACAAAAACTTTTACAACATGATTGCATGTTCTAATTATGAGATTACATATATTTCCACCACTTAGATAATCAGGTGCAATTAGACAACCAGAATAGACAGTGGTAAATGTTACTTGAAGCAAAAATTACACTATGAAGCATTATTTCAGAAAGGCTTTTGGAATCAATGCACCACAGACCCCCACAAGGAGGTGATTATAATATTGTTCAAGTAGCTAGCCATAACCTGCCAGCTTGCCAAAGCAAGGATGCCTTTTTTATTGTGCAAGATCCGTTTTTGAAAGCTACTATCTAATTCCAGGCACATGCTTCCTGGTACATGCATATCACAGATCCTTGTGCAGATACTCCTTGAGACCTAACCTTCCCACTGTCTGTCTGTCTTTCCCATCTTACCTTTTTTTTTCATTTCAGAAAGTAGGTAATGGGAAGAAAAAGAGTTGATGCATTGCCCACTGAAGGATCTGTGGATCCAAATGTCAGGGGCTGCTGGTTTAAGAGTCCATGCACTCCTTAAAATTGCCCGACTCCTCAGAGAGTGGCCTAGAACATTGTCAAGGTCCAATAGGTCTTTGGGCCTTTAATAAAAACTATAAGGTGTTAAAATAGATATGTTAGAGAAAAAAGAGGGTGTAAATAAACACAGAACATGGTGTATGAAAAAGGAGGAGCCTTTCAAATGGGGAATGCATTTATAGACAGTCCTCAAAAACAACATGGTAGTTTATTGCAGCTGGGTTCCCATCCCCAGAATCAAAATAATCCTGAAAAGTCAGCCTCCCCTTGGATGCTTTAAGCGGACTCTAGTTATTTCCTTGTGCTATCCATAGGAGCTCACCAGATCCTTCCCGTTGCTTCATCTTCTGTGTTATCATTATTTAAAAAAGAGAGAGAGAGAGAGAAGACACCATAAGAACCCATTGGCTTCCTGATCACCTGTCCCAGAGTGTGTGGGGGGGTTAGTTGGCCTTCCCCTGAGTCCGGCGACTCTTTAGAGCTACTTATAGTCCATATGGAGCAAATTAAGAGAAAGCAAGAAGGACAGCCACTGGTTCTGATTGGGTACAGTAGTATTAAAAAAAAAAAGTCAACGACATCCTTGCCCTGCCTTTGAGAAGATGGATAAAATACTCTTTGAACATACTAGTCTGTTTTTTTTTTTTTTTTTTTTTTTTTTTTTTTTTTTAATGTCAGTACAGAAGGGTTGTGTTTCTATTTGGCTTTCCAAACCCGTCTCTTGACCTTCTAATTACTTTATTTGAAACAGCACTGAGGGTATAATAAACCTGGAGGGTGCCTCTCCTTTGCTTTATCATAAATTAAAGCTGCTGCTTGTTGAGGTGAAAGTGGAGGCAGAGTGTTCATTACTGCTCAAGTGACGGCTTGTCAATAGTGGTGCTTTTTAGTTTGTTCTAGTCAGCACTTGCTGTGCATTTTGTTGGGCCACTGGGAAATAAATACAACAAGATTATACATTTGGAGTACCACAAGAGTTCAGGGGAAGAAAAAAAACCACAAATGATAAATCATGCGCTTGGTAGAAAGTGACATGCTATCTTGTGCTATTAACAACCAAAGATAATTGCAAGGAATTGTAATTGCAGTTTGCAACTCGCAGTACAGCGTATCCAACATCAATCTTAATAGTGAACAAAGCAGTTTATATTAAAACTTAATTCACCTGGTAACTTTCTGCTGTATACACAGGAGCTAACAGATGTAGCTTTTCAGAAAGTTCAAAGGCATTTGAAATGCGGCAAGCAATGCTAATACCGGAAGCCTTAGAGAAATGCTGCATTAGGACTTGTGATGAAAACAAATGCATGTCATTATCTCCGAGTTTGTGTTTATTTAATAAAATATGCAGTTTGCACATTGGTGAATTCCGTGTTTCTGAATGGGTATGGAATGATGGTTTATTTGGAATCAAAGGCCAAACAGGCTGGCAATTATGCATCTTCAATGAGCCATCTGCATCCTGAGTATATACATTGGAACAGTGTGTACCCCAGTGCTTCAGGGGGTTTGCATGAGGCGGAACAGCAAGCCGGGGTAACTTTATTCATGACTTTCCTTAGATTGGATGTCTTTGAAGCAAGAAGGGAGAGCTCCTGGAATTACTTAGAAGAACAAGTGTATTTGTTTTGTGAGTTTGACTGATAGCCAGCAGAGTGATTAGGGCTTTCGTTCATATAATCTTCTACCTTTTTCATTAATTTATTCCATAATGCTATTTTGCTGTTCTTCTACCAGGGATAATAATCTCACACTCTCTGACCTTCGTGAGTGGATGACCTGGAGCCCATAACTAATCTTATTTACTCTCCTGACTGGCCGAACTTCATTTTACCTTGTCTGGATAAAAAACCAGGAGTTCCAAGCCACCCCTTCTTCCAGCCCTCAGCTCATCTGTACTGAAGGGCAAGCAGCAGGTTCTCCCAGCCATCGTCCAGAGCATCCTCAGCAGTGTCCATTTCTCTTCTTAAGAGCATATTCTCCACCCTTTGAAATTTTGAAAATAATGGACAAATGGGAGGCACAGGACTCATTCACATCCCACATCCCACATAGCTATTTTTGTTTTGAAAGTTACTTTCCAGCCTCTGCTATGTGAATATATATGACTTAACCTAGAGATGACCATTGAATGCATATGATTTTGTGTTCAGCTTTTATATATAATGACAACATGTTTCACATTGTATTTGATGGTGCATTAATTATGCATTGTAGTTACTGAATAATTTACTAAGTAAATATACCCATTTTATCTTATTCCTCATTATTGAAAAGTTAGGTAGTTCTGTTTAATTTTGATAATATGAAGAATGCTGCAGTCAAAATCTGAGCTTTACCCATTTAGAGTCTTTCTGTGGAATTGCCATATCACTAAAATATATTCCTAGATACCTGTAGCCAGTTGCATGGCCACAAGCAATGTGGAAGTATAAATGTTTGTCCCTAGTCATTTTAGAGTTGGTCCCGATTCCTCCATTTACAAACTAGATTGTATTGTGCAAACTACCTAGCTTCTCTGCCTCAGTTTCCCCATCCAAATGAGGGATTGGTGATGGCATTTAACCTCCTAAGCTATTGTATTACATCAGTTTATATATTCAAAGTTGGGGCAAAAATGCCTGCCACATAGGAATCACTGAAGATGAGTGCTTATTATTACTGAAATTCATTTTCTCTTCATTTCATATACCCCCTCGATTAAGTTACAGCTTTTGGAGGAAACCTTGTGTAGAACACTGAAGCTAAGGAGCCAATACATTTATACATTTTCAGTGAGTCATCATCTAAGGACCTGGACAGTGAAGGCTGTTGCACCTATAAGGGACAGGCTTTGCGATGACCCACTTTGGCATTAGCAACATACAATAGCTACAACTCCAGAACCACCCAAATGGCCTTGAAGCCTGAATTGAAGGCTGGTGGGCCTAATCCTAGAACTTGTGTCTGTTCTGAGCTGTGAGGGCAGCTCCACTCAGACTCTCCTGGGGGAAGAATTCCTCCAAAGAAACTTAGAGTCCTATTGGCACTGAGGTGACTCCCATGCTAGTGCTTGCAGAAACAACTGAGTGCTGCTCATAGACAACTTGGCGAATTTGGGTGGCCCAGGAATCTCATTAGTTGGTATAGTGATGAGGACCATACAACAGGGACTTTATTTTTCTTTTTGTAAGAAAGGAATACACAAAAAGTGAGGCAGTCTTTCTGCTCTCTCGGGCTGGGCTCTGTACTGGTGTGGACATGTTTTTTTTTTTTTTTTTTTTTTTTTTTTAGCTTCAGCACCTCCTGACCATAGAACTGCTGTTTCCCTGGCCAGAGTCTCATCTGCCTTGTAGGGAGAAAGATAAGGAAGGAAATGGGAAATGCTTATGACACTAGTCAGTCACCATCTATATACTTCAAGGCACTTCCCCCAGAAGTCCCTGCCCACCAAATCACTGCATTTGCTACCACTCACCCTGGCTCTAGCTGCTAACTCCAGGAAGAGTCTGCAGCTGGGTACAGAGCTGCTGTCCCACAAAGGCTGGATTCTAGGAGGGAGGAAGAAGAGCATGGTAGCTATTAGGGAAGGCACTCTGCAGCTGCTGGCAGAGCCTCCCTGTCTGAAGCCTCCTTTCTTCTACTCTGTGAACTCTCCTGGAGCTTCTGCTGCAGACCAGTGTTGGAGACTAAAGGCCTGAGGTGAGTAATGAGTGCTTTGCAGAGGAGAGAAAGAAAAAAGAGGATTGAATGATGAGAACTTCAGGTCATTAAATGAAGTTCCACCATTTTTTTCCTGCCCAAACATTAGCAACAAACTCTGTGGAGTAGGAATCGAAAGGAAATGTGCCCTGCCATTTTTCTTCAGCCTTTTTGCAATGCAACAGGACAATCAATACAGATCTTTGCAGTAATCATATATTGATTTTCCTAGAATATAACTCCATTTAAAGCACATTTATCCCCAAGAGTAGAAACGTTGGAGGCTATCAAAGGAGGAAGTAAGTTTCCTTGACCCCATCTGCAGAGCGCAATAGATTAGCACAGTATAGTTATGAGTGTCCAAGAGACGGAGGAGAGAAGTCACTGCAAGGTTAATATCAGCTAAAGAGAAACACGATTATAGGACATTAGGCTTTGTGTAAAATCATAAGGTCAGGGTAAGATGGCCATACCATCCAAAGTGCCATAGGAGTGTGAGTGCCTGGCATCCTTAGACTATGCCACTTTAACCCCCTGTAGCAGCTGAATTCAGGGGACTGAAAGAGACCTAAGTGTATATAGGCAAGGGGGGGTGATAAAGGAATAAGTAATACTATTTTAATTTTTCAGAGTGTGTATGAACTCAGAATATAAGCTTGTATCACATTGAATGCTTATTTCATATAGACAAAGAAGTTTTTAAAAAGATTTATGTGTTTTTAGTTTATGTATGTAAATGTTTGCCTACACATATATCTGCACCATGGTGCATGCATGCATGGTGCTCTTGAAGGCCAGAAGAAAGTGTCACATCCCTTGAAACTGAGTTATAGACGTTTGTGAGCCACCAAGCGGGTGTTAGGAACTAGACACAGGTTCTCTGGAAGAACAGCCCAGTGGTGTTCTTAACCCCTGTGGACATTTTCAGTGGAGGCTGGGGATATGCTTAGCCTGTTTAGTCTATAGCTCTTAAAAGAAAACATCAGAAACTAGTTTTAGTGCCTGACTGAACAACCTCACTCCCTCCCCCATGCTTTTTCTCTCTGTAGACTTTGCACAGATACCATCATCCCACAGGCCAGGGTACTGGGCAGCACCAATAAGAAAGTCCTGCCTTTGTAGCTGTCAACAAAGCCAGGCAGAGCACCCCCTGCAACAATCTCAAGTTCCCATTTGTGACTGAAAAGGTGGGAGAGCCCTAGTGGGCTCCTAGTTACAGCATATTGTTTACCATATATTTCTCTAAGTCTCTTCCTCACTTTTTATAGGAAAGCTGGCTTCTCACATGCAAACTCTTTAATAAACTAAGAAATTTATGTAGCGTCCTCCTCCTCCTCACTGTGCTGTGTTGGGTACTGTTATTTTGCTAGTTCATATTTTGTAGTTTTTTTGTTTTATTTGTTCCTTTTTGTTTGTTTGGGGGTATTTTTGGCTTTGGGCATAGCAACTAGTACACATTGTCAGATAAAGTATCTTATCTGTCAGCTGCACCCTTGTGAACTAATCATAATTCAATAGGCTTACTAATCAAGATTTGAGATTAATATTTTGATAGAGCAATCTGATTCTTCTAATCTATCATTAGTTGACAGTTGCTGTGGGCAGAGTGCAGACTTCGCAATCGTCTGCCTGCTTCTAATCGCTTTGGTTGGCCCCGAAGTTGGGTAGCAGAATTGACTGCAGCAGTGGGCCTGGGCCTTGCACTGAATAAGGTCTACTCCTCTCTTCCACTCTCCCTCTCCCTCCAGAGTTGGTCAAGTAGAATTATCAGTTCTTGTGAAACCATGTGATCCACATATTGGGAAGCATGTGTCCTTTTGTCTCTTTCACCTGATAACAAAGGTGTACCCAGCTAAGTGACAGATAGACCTCAGGGGGATCTGTTGTGACACTGCCAAACAGTGTACAGAGACAGAAGAGAGATGGAAGTTATGGTTAAATGTTACTGGTTACAACTCCTTTCATGTGTTACTGAAACCCATGTTACTGAGTCTAGCATTCTTGTTCTTTATAGCATCATTTGTTACATTTGTTCTGTTTGCCTGGATAAATGAAAGCTTTAGCTATACTCTAGCTAATACACATATATTCATATAAATCACATATATTGTATATATTATGTTTCTGATATAAAATCCTAAAATAAGATATTATGGATTGGGGATGTAGTTCAGTGATTAAAACCCTTGCCTGGGATGTACAAGGCCCTGGGTTCAGTCCCCAGCACCTATGACAATGATGATGATGACAATGAGGATGACATTGATGACATATTATATCACATAGCTATCACACAATTTCCTGAGGAGTTAATTACCAACTTTCATTCTTGCTCTTGTCTTGTTACTAGTGTAGGATACTTTCTCATTTTAGAAAGCTTGAAAAATTCTAGAAGAGTTAAGCAAAGCATTTTTTAATCTTATGTTTCTTTTATTTATTTATGCGGGGGTTGGAGACATATGTATCATGTGGCGGTCAGAGGACAACTTGCAGGAGTGTGGTCTCTCCTTCCATCCTATGATTCTTGGGAATCAAACTCACCATGGCAGACTTGGCAGCAAGGGTCCCTTCTTGCTGAGTCATCTCTTAGCTCAAGAAAACAAGTTTAGTTGCCCCCAAATCTGATCAACTCGGTTACTAAGGTTAACATCATATAGCCTTATTAAAATCAGAAACCCAAATAAATGAGTAATTGCTTGAAAGGGTTGCCAGTGAAGACCTTCTCCACCTGGCATGTGGCTTTGGACTCTGGAACACAAGGAAACAATCCAGAGGAGCCCAGGAAGAGCCACTCCCTCCCACGGTTTCCCTTTCTGCATGCAAATCACGTGGAGGAACCCTATTGAGGTTGGTGGTGGTTCTCCTGTGTTAGAAGTCACACATGTCACTGCCCTAATACAGGTGCTAGCCACACTTTGAGAGATGTGTAGCGTGGCTGATTTAGACCAGGGGTAGTGGAGACTGACCTAATTAGACTCCAGGTGTAATTACATAGGCAGTGTAGGCAGCAGTATTAATTAACGTCTGTGCTGAATGTGCCGTAGCACCTGAACAAAGAACAGTTCATGGAGGAAGCCTCTACCCTGCTCTGTCTTTAGAATATCTTTAGTCAAAGTTGTCTTCCTTGTTCCCTTCTTTATGTAGTTGAGACATGAGCAGTAAAGCCAGCTGTTTTCCAGAAACATTCACGCTTTCTCCTCTGTGGACTGCTCTTTTATACAGTTACATGTGTCCTTCCTCGTGCCTATAAGGCCCATGTGCCTCTCGTCCTAATTCCTCTCCACTAAGCACTGCAGTAGTTTCTGTGAAGAGGGACTGACCCTCAGATGCAGCTTATAGCCCATCAACTCATGTATGCTATAGACTTCCTTCAGTGACCCGGAACAGGAAAGGCAAGAGTATTTCAGGTAGTCGGTGAAATGCTGTATGGAAAGTGTGTGTATGTTACCCTCACAATGCGTCCCTGGTTCCCAAGAGAGAAAAACCCCATTTTTAGGTTCCACTCTCCTAACACTGTGTCCTTGGTAGCTTCCTCCAGCTTCATTTTTCTCCTAATGTGGCAAATTGGGATCACCTTGCTCACATGGTAAAATGAATGCTGTCATTCTCGCATTCTCTCTGTAAGAACATGCTCAGCTGCTGTAAGGACTCTTCAGATAAGAAGTACTTGCCAGAAGCCTTGGGAACTGGTGAACTGACAGATCACACCATTTACATCCAGACCTCTCTTCAGCTAAGGGGAAGAAAAGCGCTGGGCTGTCTGTCTACTGAAACCCAGTCTCTATTTGCTTATTTAAGCCCCATAAATATCCGGTGTGCTTGTATCATCTTTCACAGCAGTGGCTCTCAACCTTCCGATGCTGCGACCACTCAATACAGTTCTTCACCTTTGACCCAGCCAAAAAATTATCTTTGCTGCTACTTCATAACTCTCAATTTGCTACTGTTTTGAATCTTTATGTAAATATCTGCTGTGCGGGGGTATCTGACATATGACCCCTATAAAACGGTCATTTGACTCTCAGAGGGTCATAGCCTATGGGTTGTTAGCACCACAGCAGTTGGTGTTGACCAAGCACCTTCTGACCTTCTGTACATCTCTTTGGAGCATTGAGAATCCAGAGGAACTAAGACATACCCCTTGTCCCCACAGTTTGCCGTCAGCCTAGGGGAATGAGACATAAAGCACAAGCAAGTAAAACACTAGCAGAGGGTTTAAGAACAGCCTCAGAGACCTCAGGAGAGAGATAGCACATGATATTGCATGGTTATCAAAGGCACTCTTGGTGTCATTGAATAGAAAAGGATGATTTTGGATCAGTCTAATAGTAGGAAATCATAAGTACCATCATAGTTTCCAACGTATTAAGAAACTGAAATATTCCATAAGCAAAGGCTTTTGGGTCACTGAGGAGCTACTCAAAAGAAAGTACTGTGTCCTGTGTCAAAAGTCTTTTAAGCTAGAGTCCACATTAAAAAAAAAAAAAAACCAAGTGGTGGTGGCACACACCTTTAATCTAGCAATGAGGAGGCAGAAGTAGGTGAATCTCTGAGTTCAAAGACAGCCTGGTCTACAAATAGAGTTCTAGGGCAGCCAGGGCTACACAAAGAAACCATTTCTTGGGGTGAAAAAATGGGCATAATGCCTTAGAATCCTAACTCTAGAAAAGCAGAGGCTGGCAGACCCTTAGGACTCAATGACCAGGAAGCCTAGCATAACTACAAACTTTCCAGGATAATGAAATACTCTGTCTTGGAAAACAAGACAGTAAACTCTCCTGAGGAACTGTAGCCAAGGCTGACCTCTGGCCTATATATGAAAGTGCGTATATATGTACCTACAAATACACAAAAAGTGCCTTATGAAAAAAAAAAAGCCAATACCCAAGGAGCCTGTATAACTGATACAGATACATTATTCTGGATCATCGCTGCAATGAAAATCCAGACATTTTAAATTCTCTTAATACTATTGGTTTTCACAGAGCCAGGTTCAATAACCATATCATTCTGAAGTTCCATGGATTCAAGTCCCCTAAGTACACTTGAGGTAAATTTGGACTTGGAGTTGTGTAAGACTTAGGCAGGCAGGCCCAATAGGTCTTTGGTATAAGGTGGCATGTGTTATGATAGTGGGCTCAGTGTGTCATGAAATCTAGACAATTTTGAGGAGGGACTAAAAAGTGGCTGAGTTCCAGAAACCTCCCAATGTGTCTGATGTGACATAATTCTAACAACACAGGAAAGCTAGGGTTGCTATTGCTCTAGGCAAATGAAGTACATGTAGAGAAAACCATTGCGCTTGAAATAGAGGGATGTGAGAACACATTAGATGGGTACAGGGTAGCAGAGGTATAAAGTTCCTGAGACTTCCAAGGTGAGAAAGATTTGTAATAAACAGGTTATGTCAATAAAGAGGAGGGTGGAGTCAAGGGTGAGTCTGTGATTTCAAATGTAGACATAAGGTACATTTGGGGAAGTAGCTGCGTGCCCCAGTATAGTTTGATCCTGGGAAGGAGTTTTTAAAACAACAGCCATGCAAACTGGCTACTGAGAAAACCTAAAATGCAAGGAACAGTGGCATTCTCTGGGTCTTCAAGAAATGATTCCCTAACTCTATGTCCACGCAGTTATTTATGCCCAGGGTACAAATAGGTAATGAAAGAAAATGATCAAGTTGTAATTTTGATACATATTCCCTTACCTAACATCTGCTCAACTTAGCATTTTCAGTGTTAGAGTGATGATGCAAAGGGGAATCTGTGTTCATAGGACCTGCACTTTGATGTGTAGAGTTTGACCCTTTTCTGGACCATTAGTAATTGTGGCAGGATACCAATGCACTGCTGAGCATTGGCGATGAACTGCAGCTACTGTTTCATCTCTGGATTACCTAGGGAGCCTGCATGCTCTGCAGTGCACTGTGTGGCAGCCTGCATGCTCTGCAGGGGACTGTGTGGGGAACAAGCGTTCAGCAGGCCAGTTGATGTCCAAGCATTTTCAGCATAGACAACAGGTTCAAAATACTCATCATTGTACTTGAATGGCACAATGATGCTTTCATTTTCTTACTTATATCACTATAGGCATGTTGTAGCTTGAGACACTGGTAAATATGTAGAACTCAAAAGAAAGAGCCCTGCTTTGTTTTTGTGAGAAGCTCAGTGAGGCTGTAAGTTTAGTTCATCGGTGGGTAGACTACTTTTAGCATGGGGGAGGGGTACTAGAATGTGACAGAATGTTGGTTCATAAATGTTGCCTGGCAAATCTGCTTGCATTCTGTATCCTAGTATCATGGGCCAAGGACCAGAGAGAAGCTTCGAGAATGGGTTAACATGGGACATTACAGTCTCCCAAGATAACTATCTCCTGAAAATGTAATGGCAGCATTTGATTCGCCTAAAAAGGTCATAGCCTCACCTCTGGAATTGTGCCTACAGCTTGTACTGGTTACCAAATTCAAGATTATCTAATCATCAGAGAACGTAGTCTATGGAGAAACTGTTCAAAGTCTTCTGTTTATAAATACTCTCTCTCCTAAGAAGAAAAACTATGGAACAAAAGATAATAAGACTCACAATTATTCATCAAACGTGAGTTTGCCATTGTTAACTTCCTTCAGGATGGTGATAATCCATTTGTTACAGTAGACTTAGTGATTATTGGATTGCAGTCCATCTCTTTAGAGGCAGCTGTCCAACAAAAAAATGTGTGGTATCTTCTAAAACCCTGTATACACAATGACATTTCAGCTTTAAACAATTTACTACTCTGTTCTGCGATTAAATAAGGGATGAACCGGGGAGTTTCCGACAATCATGTGGGAGTCAGTGAGAGCAAATTGTGTCGAGTAAGGCAGACCATTTCATCCTTTGATTATGTTGTTATTTGATTATTAAAATAGGACATTAGATAAACCATGATCAGTGGATTCCAAGATGTGGGAAGCAATTCTTATGAACCATCTAAATATCAATTTTGTAGTCAAAATATTTAAATTAATCATGACAGCATCGTTCATGAGCCTGGTTTGGATCCACCTTAGGGAAGTGGATGATGTTACATGAACTCATTATTTGATTATTTAATTAAATAAAACAATGATTATATCATCCATGACACCTGGAATCTGGTGCCACAGATCATCTAATTACATAATTAATGAATTTAAATTGAAAATCTGTGTTAATCCCCAAAATAATGTAAATATTTGTATAGTTATGTAAACAACAATCCTCCATTTCATGAAGAGACCTGTAAGGCTCCCTCTTGTGGAGATAATTTGCAATATCTTCACATTTTATGATTCATTGACTCAATTGATGATGATGACATCGTTCATGACTGGAGTCTGGCCATGCTCCCCTGCCAGTAAAATGCTACATCCCCTATTTATTGTGACAGTTAGCTATTACTGACTTATTTAATTCTTTAAATTACATAAACGACAGACAGTGCCATCACCGATTACAGTTAAGGTGCAAAAATCTGTGAGGGACAAGGTTAGGAAAGTTGTATACACAGGCAGAGCATTTTCTTCCAGAGTACGAGGGATGCTGGGTGATTGAGTCCTGGAGGTTGCACAGTTCCATCCGAGAAGTACAAGGACTTTACCAAGGCTGGCACAGTGGTCTGGCTGTTGACTACCTGCTCTTCCTCCACATCATCACATCGGTTGTGATCTACCATGAGAAGAAGGAGTGGCACTAGGAGGTCGGCACCATCACCGAGACCTGGCAAATGATGACGACTCAGAACACGGAAGAACATCTCTCTCTCAGCTATGTTATTGATGCCCCTGCTACAGCCATTTTTTCAGCTGTTATCAACATTGTGGCTACTCCTGCTACGCCAGGATTGGGCCCACTATCTCACGTCCTGCCGCACCACAACAGAGATTCAGGAGCTTGTGAAGAGGTCAGGCCAACAGAATTCATCAGGCAAGACAGTATGATTATCTGATGATTAACTGATGGCAATTTAAAAATGCGTGATGACAGCATACAGTTTCATACCTAGCAAGTCTGCCCAGGAATTGATGATACTAAAAAATGTCAACGGCTTACATATTTAAAGATGTAATTATTAAATTCTTTCATTATATAATCAGTGATCCCTGAAGTTTGGCGCCACCGTGTGTGACTCAAGTGTGACAGACCATCTAACTATCTGATTATTTCATTTTCAAATTTGTCTTTTTCTACTCCAGGGAGAGTGGAGTCTGTATCCACCTTGTTGGTGTTAAATTGTATCTTCTGAATTCTTTCTTTCTTTATTACATTCTTTCTTTCTTCCTTTCTTTATTTAAATCAATGTTGATATCATTTTTTTTATCTCTCTAGGGGTGAATTATGAGAAACTATCTCTTTATTCATTCATTTTATGTTCAAATCTCTGATTAAGAACTCAATGTCTCTTCAGTATTGAGCAATCATTTAGGCTTCATGCATAAAACACCATCCACTTTTTTAATTTATTCAGTGATCAATGGTGTTTTGAGCCTCCTTTGGGGAGATCGTTGTACCAGACCATCACGTCATCTAATACTACAATTACTTCTTTAACTGTTAAACTAGGAAATTAAGTAATAATTCATCATTTAATTTATGTATTTCAAATACAGGTAACGTTATGGAACATAAGTCCCTTTTGGAGTCAGATTTTGGGAGTTGATGATGTAATATCATCTCATTACTTCATCATTTAGCTATGTAAATAGATCTTTACATCAGCGATAGGTTTAGGACTTTGGTGCCATCTCATCAGTGTTAATGTAAAAGGCCCACTAATTAATTTTCAATTTAATTTTTTAAAAACATCACTATTCCAGGAAAAGAACAGTCTGACTACTCCATGTTGGATTTAAGTATGCACCACAATGTCATTTTTCAATGATTTTTCATTATATATTAATTATTAAAATCGATGAAGATGTTGTTCTTCTTGACTGGAGTCGGGCCAAACCTCCATGGGAGTTAATCACGTGGCATTATTTAATTATGTAAGTACTACTTCCTTGACAATCACTGGAGTTTGGTTCCATCTTTTGAAAGTTAAATATGGAGGACTATCCAATTATTAACTTATTTGATTGCATAAGAAATGACGGTGTCATCCGTCATTTGGCTGCTGTGGCATTGACACAGCAGAAGATCGGTACCAGAAGCAATGTCCAGATCATGGGAGACACTGCCTTATACAGTGATTACTGATTACACAATAGTGGATTTTTAGCAAACGAATGATTACACAATTTAAAAAAAAAAAAAAAAAAAAAACTGTACTGTTTCCCATCATCGGTTTCTGAGAGGTTGCAACAGAACTAACCCATGAAGGACACAATGACCACCGATTTTAAAAATGGAATAACTGAATAATCTGCCGATCAGGGAATCTCATCAAATGAACTCTGTCCGGCTGTTAACATGACACACCACCATCAATAAATAAGTCTACATAACCATATTAGAAAGCAGGGTACAGGACTTAATAGAGAACAGTCAATTGAGGAATCCAAAATGACTGAAAGAAACATAAGACACTGCTCAAAATCCTTAAACATCAGCCTAATGGAAATCTAAACAACTCTGAGAAACCCTAGATGAAGCTCCTCTAAATGTAAGAGAATGCAGAGGTGTTAATTTTATTTTCAATGAAGGGGAAGGTATTATGGTAGAGGCGATTAATTGTATTGTTTCCGTTCGAGAAATTAGAAAATTGAAGCATAGAAAATAGTTTTAAAATACTCATCATTGTACTGGAATGGCACAATGATGCTTCCGTTTTCATGCTTATGTCACTATAGGCAAGTTGTAGCTTGAGAGACTGGTTAATATGTAGAACTCAAAAGAAAGGGCCCTGCTTTGTTTTTGTGAGAAACTCAGTGAGGCTGTAAGGTTAGTTCATTGGTGGGTATACTCCTTTTAGCATGCGGGAGGGGCACTAGAATGTGACAGAATGTTGGTTCATAAATGTTGCCTGGCAACCCTGTTGCATTCCTTATCCTGGTATCAAGGGCCAAGGACCAGAGAGCAGCTTCGTGAAAGTGTTATCATTGGACATTACAGTCTCCCAAGGTAACTATCTCCTAAAACTTTTAATGACAACGTTTGATTCGCCTAAACAAGTCATAGCTACACCTCTGGAAGTGTGCCTACAGCTTGTACTGGTTACCAAATTCAAGATTACCTAATCATGAGAGAATGTAGTCTGTGGAGAAACAGTTCAAAGTCTTCTGTTTATGAATACTCTCTCTCCTAAGAAGTCACACTGTGGAACAAAAGACAAATAAGACTCACAATTATTCATCAAAAGGTGAGTTTGCCATTGATGACTTCCTTCAGGAAGGTGATAATCCATTTGTTAGAGTGTACTTTGTGATTATTGGATTTCATTCCATCTCTTTTGAGGCAGCCGCCCAACATTAAATATGTGACATCTTCTAAAAACCCTGCATACACAATGACAGTTCAGCATTTAAACATGTTACTACTCTGCTCTGCGATTAAATAACTGATGAACATGGGAGTTTCCCCCAATCATGTGGGAGTCAACAGAGAGTCAATTGTGTGGAGTATGGCAGACCATTTCATCCTCTGATTATGTTGTTATTTGATTATCAAAATAGGACATTAGACAATCCATGATCAGTGGATTGTGGTGACGCGATGTGGGAGGCAAGTATCATAGACCATCTTAATATCAATTGTGTAGTTAAAATATTTAAATTTATCACGACAGCATCATTCATGAGCCTGGTTTGGAGCCGCCTTAGAGAAGTGGATGATGTTACATGAACTCATTATTTGATTAATTAATTATTTAAAAAATGATCATATCGTCCATGACACCTGGAATCTGGTGCCACAGATCATCTAATAACATAATATTCCTTCCTTGGCAATCACTGGAGTTGGGTTCCATCTTATGAAAGCGGGGTACAGGACTTAATAGAGAACAGTCAATTGTGGAATCCAAAATGACTGAAAGAAACAGAAGACACTGCTCAAAATCATTAATCATCAGCCTAATGCAAATCTAAACAATGCCTAGAAACCATGGGATCAAGCTCCTCTAAAGGTAAGAGAATGAAAAGGAATTTATTTTATTTTCAATAAAGAGAAAAGGATTATGGTAGAGGCGATTAATTCTATTGTTTCCATTCTAGAAATTAGAAAATTGAAGCTTAGAAAACAGGTTAAAAATACTAATCATTGTACTTGAATGGCACAATGATGCTTTTGTTTTCGTGCTTATGTCACTATAGGCATGTTGTAGCTTGAGAGACTGGTTAATATGTAGAACTCAAAAGAAAGTGCACTGCTTTGTTTTTGTGAGAAACTTGGTGAGGCTGTAAGGTTAGTTCATTGGTGGGTATACTCCATTTAGCATGCGGGAGGGGCACTAGAATGTGACAGAATGTTGGTTCATAAATGTTGCCTGGTACCCCTGCTTGCATTCTGTATCCTGGTAACATGGGCCAAGGACCAGAAAGCAGCTTCGAGAAAGTGTTATCATGGGACATGACCGTCTCCCCAAGATAACTATCTCCTAAAACGTTTCATGACAGCATTTGATTCGCCTAAACAAGTCATAGCCACACCTCTGGATGTGTGCCTACAGCTTTTAATGGTTACCAAATTTAAGATACCTAATCATCAGAGAACGTAGTCTGTGGAGAAACAGTACTAAGTCTTCCGTTTATGAATACTCTCTCTCCTAAGAAGTGAAACTATGGAATGAAAGGTAATAAGACTCGCAATTATTCATCAAAATTTGAGTTTGTGATTATTGACTTCCTTCAGGAAGGTGATAATCCATTTGTTAGAGTAGACTTAGGGATTGTTGGATTTCAGTCCATCGCTTTTGAGGAAGCCGTCCAACATTAAATATGTGATATCTTCTAAAAAGGGTGTATACACAATGACAGTTCAGCATTTAAACGTGTTAATACCCAACTCTGCGTTTAAGAAGGGATGAACCTGGGAGTTTCCCACAATCATGTGGGAGTCAACTGAGACTTAATTGTGTGGAGTATGGCAGAGAATTTCATCCTCTGATTATATTATATGATTATTAAAATAGCACATTAGATAATCCATGATCAGTGGACTGTGGTGATGTGATGTGTGAGGCAATTATTATAGACCATCTTAATGTCAATTATGTAGTTAAAATATTTAAATTAATCATGACAGCATCGTTCATGAGCCTGGTTTAGAGGCACCTCAGGGAAGTGGATGATGTTACATGAACTCATTATTTGATTATTTAATTATATAAAACAATGATTATATCGTCCATGACAACTGGAATCTGGTGCCACACATCATCTAATTACATAATTAATGTATTTAAATTGACAATCTGTGTTAATCTCCAAGATAATGTAATAATTTGTATAGTAATGTAAACAACAATCAACCATTCCATGAAGAGACCTGTAAAGCTCCCTCTTTTGAAGTTAATGGGCAATATCATCACATCTTAAGATTCATTTTTTCAATTGATGATGATGACATCCTTCTTGCCTGGATTCTGACCATGCTTCCCTGCCAGTAAAATGCTACATCACCTATTTATTGTGACAGTTAGGTATTACTGACTTATTAAATTCATTAAGTTATGTAAACGACCGACAATGACATCACCCTTTACGGTTAGGGTGCAAATATCTGTCAGGGACAAGGTTAGGAAAGATGTAGACATGGGCAGAGCATTTTCTGAATGATCTATGCATCTCCTAGAGTACGAGGGATGCTGGATGATTGCGTCCTGAAGGTTGCACGGTGCCAACCGAGAAGTACAAGGACTTCACCAAGGCCGGCACAGTGGTCTGGGTGATGACTACCTGATCTTCCTACACATCTTCACATCGGTTGTGATCTACCATGAGAAGAAGGAGTGGCCCTAGAAGATTGGCACCATCACCGAGACCTGGCAAAAGGATGACGACTCAGAACAAGGAAGAACATCTCTCTCTCAGCTATGCTGGTGATGCCCCTGCTGCAGCCATATTTTCAGCTGTTATCAACATTGTGGCTACTACTGCTATGCCAGGATTGAGCCCATTATCTCACGTCCTGCCGCACCACAACAGAGATTCAGGTGCTTGTGATGATGTCAGGCCAACAGAATTCATCAGGAAAGACAGTGTGATTATCTGACGATTAACTGATGGCATTTTAAAAATGCGTGACAACAGCATACAGTTTCATACCTGGCAAGTCTGCCCAGGAATTGATGAGACAAAAAAAGGTCAATGGCTTTCTTATTTAAAGATGCTATTATTAAATTCTTTCATTTTATAATCTGTGATCCTCGAAGTTTGGCGCTCTTGTGTCACACGTAAGTGTGACAGAAGATCTAACTATATGATTATTTCATTATTCAAATCTGTCTTTTTCTACTCGGAGAAGAGTGAGTATGGGATCCACTTCATTGGTGTTGAATTGTATCTTGTGAATTCTTTCTTTCTTTCCTTATTTCATTCTTTCTTTCTCCCTTCCTTTATTTAAATCTATGTTGATATCATTTTGTTATCTCTCTAGGGGTGAATTATGAGAAACTATCTCTATATTCATTCATTTTTTTGTTCAAATCTATGATTAAGAACTCAATGTCTCTTCAGTATTGAGCAGTCATTTAGGCTTCACGCATAAAACACCATCCACTTGTTTAATGTTTATTCATTTAATTATGAAAATATGTCATTATGTATCCAGTGATCACTGGAGTTTTGAGCCTCCTTAGGGGAGACCGTTGTACCAGACAGTCACGTCATCTAATACTACCCTTAGTTCTTTAACTGTTAAACTAGGAAATTAATTAATAATTCATCATTTAAATTACAGGAAATCTTATGGACCATAAGTCCCTTTTGGAGTCAGATTTTGGTAGTTGATGATGTAATATCATCTCATTACTTCACCATTTAGCTATGTAAATAGATCTTTACATCAGCGATAGGTTTAGGACTTTGGTGCCATCTTATCAGTGTTAATATAAAAGGCCCACTAATTAATTATCAATTTAATTTTCTAAATTCCTCATTATACCAGGAAGAGATCAGTCTGACTACTCCATGTGAAATTTAAGTGTGCACCACCATGACATCATTCAATCATTTCTGTGATTGTGATCTACCATGAGAAGAAGGGGTGGCACTAGGAGGTCGGCACCATCACTGAGACCTTGCAAATGGATGACGACTCAGAACAAGGATCATTGAAGATATTACTTAAATTTTCTACAATTTGCAAGATTACATCATATATTTTCTGTTATTTCAGGCTACATTTGGGATAATCATAATATGGAGGATCATTGTCAAACTTCTAGAAGACACAGAAGGTAAATTTTCATGTGCAGATTCATGAAAAATTGGCTTTGAAGATATTTTAATGAATCCTGGAAATTTTATTGAAGAGTCACACTTAAAAATTTAAAAAAAGATTAAGAAGAGCAACAGTGAAAATAAGTGTAGCTAAAGTGATGATTGTCATTTTCTCATAAAACCCTCTAACTCGGTGAAAGATAGCTCTTCTGTGTTTGCAAGGCATTTGTGAAAAATGAGAGGGAATCTATGTCTTAACAGATATCACCCTTTGCATTATAGCACCCGGATAACTATTCTGTAGATATGCCAGTCTGTTTAGTTTCATTCTATTCAGATATTTTAAACAGTATACATGTTGCATAGGTTATAATTATATGTCCAAGACCTCCTAAGAAAAAAGTCTATAGTTAAGCAGGCATTTCTTATCTATTTGTGACTTTGCTGTGGATATTGAAAGGGTCAGTTTATGAATGTCAAGAAGGTGTTACAGAGAACACTTAAAGTTGATTTAAAGAAAGTCAAAGTGTGAATGCTATGTGGAAACCGTTTATTTGTTATCTTAGTTTCATAAGCATATCATATGTAGAGCCGTGTAGTTTAATTGCAACATTCATGATCAAGAGCAAGGGGGATCCCTTAAGTTTGGGATCACCCCACTCTACAAAGTGAGATTCAGGATAGCTAGGTTTACACAGAGTCATTCTATATTAGAAAATATAGGGGAAAAAAGTATTTAGTTTACTCTAAATACAAGTCATGTGAATTTAGAATGTGGAAAGAAGCAACATACCTCTCTTAGGACAGTGAGAAGAAATGAAAGATATTTAGTAGTCCCCACTTTGAGGATATTTGTTGAGTGTGAAACAACTTTCAAATTTATCAGTATTCCTAAGTCATCTGCAAGATACCATCAATTTACACTGTAGTAAATCCATATGACCGTTTGAATGTGTGAATGCTTCCATTTGTACTGGTATATTTAGCCATTGTAGTATGATTTCTATGATGGAAAAACTGATAAATGGTATAAATATGGCAAAGCTCTGAGTCATTAATTTTTTTCAATTATGTGGGAGATTTTATGTAAATAGATGCCATAATTGAGGGCCATGAAATAAAGCTCTTACTCTGAATCCACAGGTATCTTCAATGAAAACAAAACAATACCACATTAGAGAAGCATTATGAATGTAAAACTCAAGATCTGAATCTTGTTTACAATCAGGCCAAATTACAACTTTATTTTATACATGTAGGAAGTTTCTTTAGTTTCATGCATGTGGTAAAGTTTTACATATGCTAATTATCTTTGCAGGAATCAAAGAAGCCTTAAGGGAGCGAATCCTGTGAATATACATATTGAATGTGTGAAAAACTTTGTGGGTTACAGGCATCTTCAATGGCTTGAAAAAATTCATACTGGAGAGAAACCGTATAGAAGTCTAGAGTGTGGTGAAGTCTTTGCATGTCACAATTTCCTTCTTCTCAGTGACAGAGCACACATGGTAAAAAAAAACCTATGAATGAAGTCAATGTGGTAAAACATTTGCAAGACATACTATGCTTAAAAGACATATTAAAAAATATACTGGAGGGAAAACACAAGACTATAATCAATGTGGTAAATGTTTTTCACAATACAGTCATATAGTATGTCATAAAAGAAAACATATTGGAGAGAAACCCTATGTATTTAACCAATGTGGTAGGGCATTTTCACAAGTTAGTACGCAACAATCTCATCATAGAACACATACTGGAGAGGAACCCTATATATGTAATCAATGTGGTAGAGCATTTTCATGTGCCAGTAATCTCCAGTCTCATCATAGAACACATACTGGAGAGAAACCTTATGGATGTAATCAATGTGGTAAAGCTTTTTCATGATACAACAACCTGGTACATCATAAACAAACACATACTGGAGAGATACCCTATGAATGTAGTCAATGTAGTAAAGCTTTCACAACATATGATGTGTTTAAGTCATATAAGAACACATACTGGAGAGATACCTTATGGATGCCATGATTGTGTTAAAGACTTTGCTTACCTCAGCACTCTCGTAAGTCATAAAAGAATGTATACTTGAAAGATACTGAATGTATCCCATGTGGTAAAGCCTCTCTATGTATCATCAGTCTTTATAATAAAAAAAATCATAGTGCATAAAAACACTATACATGTATTCATTGTTGTAATGCTGTGCACTTTGCTTATCCCAATAATCTTTGTGAGCCTAAGAAAACCCTTATGAGAAGGAGTTGTCCTCGAAAGGATGTGGTATGATCTTTATTCAATACACATTGTCCTCCATAGTTTTCTGGAGAGAAAAATATCTGACACGTGTGAACAATCAGTTCAAGCACTACAATGTCTCTGTTTTGTTCTCACTTGCAAATTCATGGGGAAAAAAAGTCCTGATTATTCACTGGTAAGGTTACCATGTTTCATGGTAACACTTGACTTGATTTACATAAAAACCTCATTCAGATGGATTGCTATCTCTAAGCCCAATCCTTCATGCTTACTTTCTTTTACATGAAATAATTTATGTTACAGGAAAACTTTGAAGACTTTAAGACCCTCAACACAATAGTTACAGGATTGAGTACTCATTAGAGAAAAATATTCAAATATGGAAATCTGTTTAGAGATTTGATTTAATTTTAATTATGTGATGCCAGTGTGTTAGTTTGTGATTGTTCATGGTTTCTCACAAGAATGTTACACCCTTGAGTATTCCTGTAGGAGGAACTAAAGTGTGTTCTCAGAAAACTGACATAGGTCATGGCAATGAACTTGCCATAATTTTGTTCATCCACATTTCTAAACTTGTACGTATTTAAAATCCTGTTTTATCATCTTGATATCAGGTAATAGGGAAGAAATCATGGAAGATGAAACCTACATCATGTAAATAATTCTGTGATCATATTAGATATCATACTTGACTTTAGTCTTTTTTTCTTTTTTTCTTAGTTATGAATGCCCATCCTTAGCTTGGTTTGTTTCTTTCACATTTTTTTTTTATTTTATATAACTAAGTCCATTTAAATGAAAACAAACATTTATAGACAATATTTAGGAATTTGGGTGTTGTTATTTCCAAACTACTTCCTGCTGGTAAGGGGCGCTGTCATGGGGAATTCCAAGGAGATTCAGAAATCCTGGCTGTAGTCTGTCAGGCTGCTTTGTACAGCTGTTTTGAATGTAGGATCGCCTGGTAATGTGTTTCAGGTGGTCTGGCTTGATCAAACCACATTAGTCTGGAAAGAATCCACATCTTTTCATTTTCTGTGGAAACAAAAAATAGAAATCCTTTTCGCCAGTAACTTGTCCTCCAACTTAAATATTGGAGTCAAAGCATTTTTTTAATTTAATTTATTATTTTACATGTCGATCCCAGTTCCCACTCCCTCCCTCCCTTCCAACCTCACTCAGTCCATCCCTCCTTCTCTACCTTTTACCTTCTCTGCCATCTCACATGCACTCTAACCACCCTCCCCTCCACAATTCCATATGTAGGGGAATGTCATCCAGAAGGGGTCATGTAGGTCTGACAGGTCATGTGAAGTAGAGAATAGGGCTTCTCTCCTGTCTTTAGAATATGGCAGTTATCCCTCCATGGGGGATGTGTTTGCAAAGTCTTTTTGTGGTCCAGGAATACTTCCTGGCTCCACTGTCTGAGGTCCTTTAGACTGCTCAGTCCTTCTGGCTGAGACCCATATTCAGGGGGGCCTAAGACAGTCCCATGCTGGCTTCCCAGCTATCAGTCTTGTGGCCCGTTAGCTCCTCCTTGTTCAGGTAAGCTGTCTCTATGTGTTTGTGCCACCTGATCTTGTCCTCTCCCTCTGTATCTGAGTTCTACTTTGGCTCAGTGTTTATGTATGGGTGTTTGCTTCTTTTTCCAACAGGCATTAGTTGAGGGCTCCATGGGGAAGTTAGTTGTTGATCTCACTCTCTGGGAAGGGCATTTATGATAGCTTTTCCACAGAAGCTCAAATTGTTAGTTAGCAGCAGTCTTGTAGTTTTCTAGACCTTTCTTTGTGTTCAATTTTATCTTCAAACCAATATTGGCTCCCTCTTTTATATTCTCTCTCTCTGTCTCTTTCTCTGTCTCTCTCTCTATCTATCTTTCCTGTCTTCTATTCCTAACCAGGCTCAATCTTCCTGGTTGCACATGTTTTCCTTTCCTCCCCCTCATTTTCTCCTACTTCTCTCTCCATTCGCTGCCCACTCCCACTTCCCCTGAGCTTGGGGGACTTGTCTCTTCCCTGTTCTGTGAGGGACTTTACATGAATCTCTTAGAATACACCTTGTATCCTAGTTTGTCTTGTGGAGTGAATTATAGGCTGGTGATCCTTTGATCTAGGTCTAAAATCCATATATGAGTGAGTACATACTGTGTTCCTCTTTTTGTGACTAGTTACCTCATTCAGATGGTTTCTTCAAGTGTCATCCACTTGCCTGAGTATTTCAAGATACCATTATTTTTTTTGTCTGCAGAGTAGTATTCCATTGGGTAGATGTGCCACATCTTCATTTGAGGGGCATCTAGGTTGCTTCCAGGTTCTTGCTATTACAAATAGTGCTGCTATGAACATAGTTGAACAGATGTCTTTGTTGCATGGATGTGAATCCTTTGGGTATATGCCTAAGAGGGGGATTGCCGTGTTCTGTGGTAAACTATGTTTATCCTACCTATGCAAAAGCATGAGAGATGTTTTCATTTTCTGGTATCTTCTTTAATTACTTTCTTTAGAGCCACAAAGTTCTTATTATTAAGTCTTTTACTTGTTTGGTATGCGTTATACCAAGATAGTTTATATTGCTTGTGGTCTTGTGGCTATTGTAAAGAGTGATGTTTCTCTGATTTCTTTCTCTGTAGGGCTGCTGAGTTTTTTGAGTTTATCTTGTATTCTGCTAGTTTGCTGAAGGTGTTTATCAGCTGTAGGAGCTCTCTGGTAGAGTTTATTGGGTCACTTATGTAAACTATCATATCATCTGCAAATAGAGACAGTTTGACTTCTTCCTTTCCAATTTTGATCCCCTTGATTTCCCTTTGTTGTCTTATAGCATTAGCTAGAACTTCTAGTATGATATTGAAGAGATATGGAGAGAGAGGGCAGCCTTGTCTTGTTCCTGATTTTAGAGGAATTGGCTTAAGTTTTTCTCCATTCAGTTTGATGTTGGCAGTAGGTTTACTGTATGTTGCTCTTATTAGGTTTAGGTATGCTCATGTTATACCTGACCTCTCCAAGTCCTTTACCAAAAAATATCCAGGGCCAGCTCGATTCAGTGCAGAATTCTACCAGACATTCAAGGAAGAACTATTACCACTACTCCTCAAAGTGTTTCACAGGATAGAAACAGACGGTTGTTTCATTGCCAAACTCTTTTTATGAGGCCACAATAGCCTTGGTACCCAAGCCTCACAAAGCACAACTAAAAAAGAAAACTACAGACCAATATCCCTGATGAACATCGATGCAAAAATACTCAATAAAATACTGGCAAACCGAATTCAAGAATACATCAGAGAAATCATCCACCAGAGAAATCATCCACCATGACCAAGTAGGATTCATCCCTGGAATGCATGGATGGTTTACCATATGAAAATCTATCAACGTGATCCACCATTTAAACAAACAGAAAAAGAAAAACCATATGATTATCTCCCTAGATGCAGAAAATCCTTCGACAAAATTCAACACCCTTTCATGATAAATGTCTTGGAGAGGTCAGGGATAACAGGAACATACCTAAACATAATAAGAGCAATTGACTTTAGTCTTAATAATTAAAATTGATTCATGTGGACATCATCTGTTAGTAAGTTCACTAGACCCAAGACAAATGATATATGAGATAGTATTGGGGAACAACTTACATGGATGATAATAAAGAACTGTGGAGATGTTCCAGCTTAGAAGGATGCAGTCCCTGCTCTTCTGAATTGATCTGCAACATAGTAGAGAGAAGTGAGAGACAGAAATGTGGAAAGGGAATGAGAAATAAATGGTGGGAGAGTGAGAGAGTTACAGACAGATTGCGAACGAGAGAAGTGTACCCCAGGGTTCTCCTCCTTCTGTTCATATACACAGAATCAAAGGCACTACATAAGAAATAACTTCATGAGATGATCTGAGCAGAAAACCTGGATTTATAAGAACACTCTCCCCTCTAAATGGTGGGTCCACTAGAGGTTCTAAGTGGTTCTTACAGCCTAAGTGACAGGACCAGGCAAGCAGAAGATACACAGCTGCTTGAGAGTGGGATTTGTAACATGGTAACCAAATAATCCCACCATTTGTATACACATAGAAGCCCACAGGGCTTTCACCTAAATTACCCTGAGACCCTGAGTGTGGGGGCATTGGTCTGAGTCTGGCTTCTTTTTGCTGGCAAGGGACAATGTGGGGTGAAGTTTTCAGGTGTTGGTAGACTCAGCAGGAGATGTGTGTTGAGAAGTTTTCTCTTAGCTGCAAGTCTGGAGACCTTAGGCATCTGTACCTTGAGTAGGTGGATAACGAGGGTTGAGTGAAGCTTCAGCCATAATAGTGAGTTGCAGGTAGCACCATTCCTTTCCCCAACCTCAGTGTACCTAATGCAAACCCTCATGTGAATTCACCTCAGTTCAGACTCTGCCCTTAAAAAGCTGCCATTAGAGTCTCGACCAGGATGTGGAGCAGATGCAAAGGCATCCACTTTTAGATCAATCACCTGATTCCTTGTTTCCTATTCTCCAGGGAAACCCAGGACAGTTATGCTCTGATTAAGTATGGATTCATTATTGCAGTATTATTGAAGCATTGCATCAGAAACTCTGGGTTACAATTTTCCTTGCCACTAAACAGGACTTTTAAGAGCACAGGGAGGCTTTGCTCTTGTGCTCCTGCCCACACAGCAGAACTAATACAGTATTCTTGTTCGTCCCTGGATTCTTTGATCTCAGATTTCACACCAATCAAATAGCCCAGCCCTCCAGATATGAGAGAGTGTTTCCATTGTTTCAATTGATTTTCTCACTGCTTTCAATTAGTCACTCAATCTCTCCTGCTCTAAAAAGCTTACACTTTGGAGGTGCCTACCTGCCTCCAATTCCTTTCCACCACTACTCTCTGGAATATACTCCCAGACACATCTCTGAAGCTCTTTGTCTCTGTCCTCCATAATGTAGGAATGAGCTGCTGAGTCAGATGATTGGTTTCAGCCTGCATCTCTCTCACTGTTAGCACCAGGAGACACAGAAGATGGAATGAGCTCCTGACAAAGCAGTTGCTGCTGGCAGTTTAGGAATTAAGCTCATACCTACTTTGCAGCCACTCTGGTGTTTGACTTGGTGTCATTACTTCTTGGAAAAATCAATGGCCATGTTTGTTTACTAGCTGCAACAGCTTGTTAGCCTCTAATCAACCTGAAAGACTCAGGCATTATGGTAGCATGACTCTGTTACATGGGAGAGTGCACTGTAGAATTTTCTCTGCTCAGCCTAGAGTTCCATGAATACTAGTGTGACCACAGCAACCAAGACCACTATAAAGACAGATTTTGCCCACTTACACTCCCTCCCTCTTCTCTCTTTCAGGCTCTTTGTTCTCTTGCTACTATTTCTGCTCTCTCCCCTCTCATCTCTTTGTGCTCCTGTCTCCCCATTCTCTCCTGTCACCTGTCTATGTGTCTGTTTCTCTTTATCTCTTTTTTTGTTTGATTCCATCTCTTTCCCCATTGTCATGAGATATCCACCCTACTGGTACCCAAAGATAACTGAGTAGACATCACTGAATTTACATAGTGGTGGTTTAGCTGTAATGTGGGGCAACATATTTCTCCATTATATCTGTCTTTGTTAAAAGTCAATTGTTAGTTGGAGGATTCAACACTTTGCCTGACTGATATCAAAAATGCTGACCTGAATTTTAATTTTTCATTTACTTCTTTTGTTGATGCCATGGCCGATCTGGAACTCCTGGGTATCAAGTGGCCTACTTAACTGTTTCAATCTCTGTTGTACCTGGGATTGCTGGATCATTATTAGAGGTACCCCACTACCCAGTTGTAAGGTGAACATGTTGAACAGGATGACACTAATCATATGCATGTCATGGTTGGGTTTCATTTTTTTCTTCAATGTTTTAGAGGATTTTCCTCTACGGGAGTGTGTATGTATCTTATATATGCCTTTGTGTTTAAAGATGCCCTTGCAGCTTTACTTTTTCAGTCAGAAAATACTCACCAATTTGAAATATTTTTATTTTTTCAAAGTATGTAGGTTACTGTTTGCTAAATTCTAGTGACTAACTATAGGTATCAAAGATGATACGGTTATGATTTGTTTGTTTGTTTGTTTTTGCAATGTTTGTGTCTTTCTGTGGATGTTTTCCTTCCATACACAAGATTTCTTATAGTGAACACTCATTTGCACTCTCTATTAGCAAAAGAGGACCTTGCAGGCCTGATAATTCTGCCTTTACCTATTAAGTTCTGGGGGGGGGGCAAGTATGTTTTACTTAGCCTCTTACCCTCATTATGTTTTTTAATTTGTATTCGAAAGAGACTTTCGATTTTGCTTAGCCCGAATTCAAAATCTGGCTGTCTCACCATATTACCCATCTGAGTCCTGGATTCACAGTCAGTTTGAGCCTGTGAAAATTATGCTGTTTGACAAGGTTATGTACAAGGAAGAGAATTGGGTAAATTCCTCCAAAGTGAAACTCAGTCTGTTTTATGTAAAAATTTAATTATCAAAAGAGTTGGAAAAGTCTGTAGGCTGGAAAATTTACCCTAGGGTCTATAGCTGTGCAGCCTGTTCCCATTCTTAGTATCTGGAAATCTGATTACTCAGTATGGATTGTCCCCTATGTGCAGAGTTCTTACCTGTTCCACACCTTGGAGTTAAACCCTGTGGTATCATGCCTAATATTATCTGGCAGATGGATGTTACTCATGTTCCTTCCTTTGGCCAACTACAATTTGTACATGTATCTGTGGATATCCATTCTCATCTCATATTTGCCTCTACTCATACTGGAGATAGGCTTAAGGATGTTAAGAGCCATTGTTTACAAGCCCTTGCTTATATGAAAATGCCCAGACAATTAAAAACTGATAATGGTCCTGCTTATACTAGTGAGGGTTTTAATTCTTTTTTGCAAAAAAAAAAATTAATCTCACATAAGACAGGCATCCCTTATAAGCCTCAGGGTCAGGCCATGGTAGAGCGTGCACATCGCACAATTAAAGCCTATCTCCATAGAACAAAAAAAGGGGGAGTTTACATGGTCTCCTCATAATCACATTTGTTTGGTCCTCTATATTTAAAATTTTTAACTATGCTGCTCGATCTGCAGCTGACTGGCATTGGGCACCCTCAGTCATCTGACTATAGCTCAGTTATGTGGAAGAATGTCACTACTGGAAAATGGTGTGGCCCCAACCCAGTTCTAGTATGGGCCCAAGGGTCAGTTTGTGTCTTTCCACAACACACAGATAACTCTGTTTGGATGCCTGAGCAGCTGATTCGCCATATGAGGAAGGATGGTGATTGTAACAGCAAGAAAGTAGGTCCGATGGGTCTTCAAGAATCTACCCACCCTGATGCCTGTGGGTCTGAGTAGCTATATGTGGCCTTTTATCCTAACCACTAATTATAGTTTGAATCCAGAGGCTATAAAATTACACTTTTATCCAAAGGACAAGAATTTCACCTTCATCTCAGGCACTGTATTCTGGTTCCATTCTTATTGTTGTAAACAATGCTAATAATTTTGGAGGAAGTTTCAATTGTTCTCAGCAGGTCTGCCGACTGTAACAGCTGTCTTGGGGATGTACCCATGTGTGGCAGAGAGGAAAGGAGATTCTGGGATCATGGCTACCAGTGCTGCCTTCACCCCTGAAGCTACAGTTTCTACCATAGCCCTCTCCCAATCGGTAAATACTGCAAGCACAGTGGATCAACTATCAGGTGATTTGGCTTAAGCCTTATCTACCCAAAGCACACTTTATTATCTAGTACAAATTGGCATTTTTAAACTAAATTTACAAACTAATCTCCTATAGGAACTCTTGAATTTTTGTGAGAAACTCATATGGCTTCTTCTTCTGTCTTTCACACATATCTGTGTTAATTCATCATTTTTCTCCAGCAATCCTGGAGTGATGAGTTTTTCAGTTATACACATGCTTTAGCCATGCAGATCATTAACATCTATGAACCATGAATTTCACTTGCCAATGCAGAAGGCCTTTTACAAGGACTTCACCTTGTGAGCAGATCATTCTGGGTTTGTAGCTCTTGCATTTGGTCTACTTTGCCACAGCACGAAACAGGCCCAGGCCAACTTTCTAACAAGACAGATACTGTCTTTGGCTCGAGGTAAAATGCCTCTGCCCACATGAGGCTAACAAACTATTCATCAGGGACAGTAAGGCAGAGGGGGCAAATATCCCACCTAAGACAGGAAGGTTACGGGCCTGGGTGACCTCTCCAATAATGGGTAAGTAATTATGCTGACATCTTCCTCCAAATGAGGCAGGTGTTAGTTTATATTAAAAGAAAGGGAGAACTGTAAGACCCAAAGCAACTTGAGCAAGCCTGAAGCTGTTGGAGGGAATTCATTGCACCATGGCTGTTGTTGGTACTCTTCCCGTTTTGATAACAAACCTCGAGACGACACACTCCTTGACAAAAGACAACTTGTGACAACACATACCTCATGACAATACATACCTCATGAAAACACACACCTCATAGTGAGGAGCTAAGCCTAAATTTACTCTAATTTTCCACTGTGCAGTAAGTCAGTAATTAAGCCCATTCTTGCCCCTCAATAAATGGCATTCAGTATTTGGCATTCTGACATTGCATTGAACGAATGACCCACTGTCTTGTCTTTATTTCAAACTCTAGCCCTTCGACCGATTCGTGGAAGAGATGGTAGCAAGGGAGCTACAAATATATATATATATATATATATATATATATATATATATATAATTCTTTTCATTCTCTTACCTTTAGGACAGCTTAATCACATGGTTTCTCATGGTTGTTTTGATTTGAATTTGGCTGATGACTAAGGATTTTGCGCAATGTCTTATGTTTCTTTCAGTCATTTCTGATTCCTCAATTGAAAATTCTCTATTAAGTCCTGTACCCCACTTTCTCATATGGTTATTTAGAATTATTTAGAGTTGGTGGTGTGTCATGTTATCAGCCCAACAGAGTTCATTAGATAAGATTCTCTGCTAATGAGATTATAAAATTATTCCATTTGTAAAATCGGTGTTGCCTGTGTCCCTCATGGGTCACTTCTGTTGCAAGATCTCAGAAACTCATGGTACGAACAATGCAGTTTTTTAAATCGGTTAAACATTCGATCCTTCAAAATCTATTATTACGAAATCAGAAATCAGTCCCTCATTCGCTGGGCACTGGATCTGGTATCAAACTCCTGCTGTGTCAATCACACAGCAGCCAAAACCACAAGGGATGACACCATCATTACATACGTAATCAAAAAAGTAACTGATTGGATAATCCTTCATACTTAATTTCCATAAGATGGAACCAGAGTCCAGTGATTGTCAAGGAAGTAATACTTAGATAATTAAATGAATAAAAATGAAACTATTGAATGGTGTTTTATACATGACTCCTACAAGATAGCACAAAACTGAAGAGAAAATTGAGTTTTTGATCATAGATTTGAACAAAAATTGAATGAATAATGAGATAATTACTCATAATTCACCCCTAGAGAGCGAACAAAATGCTATCACCATTCACTAAAATAAATACATAACTAAATAATGAAATCACCACAAGGGACAATTAACACCAAAGAGGTGAATCCAGACTCCACTCTTCCTGGAGTAGAAAAAGGCAGATTTGAATAATGTAAAAATCAGATAGTTAGATCGTCTGTCACACCTGAGTCACACAAGGTGGCACCAAACTTCAGGGTTCACAGATTATATGAGGAAACGATTTAATAATTACATATTTAAAGGTGTAAGTCATTGAACTTTTTTGTCTCATCAATTCCTGGCAGGCGTGCCGGACATGATAAAGTATGCTGTCTCCACTGATTTTTAAAATTCCATAAGTTAACAAAGAGATAATCGTAGTGTCTTCCCTGATGAACTCTGTTGGCCTGACATCATCACCAGCTCCTGAATCTCTGTTGTGGTGCGGGAGGACCTGAGATGATGGGCCCACACCTGGCACAGCAGTATCCCTAGTACTCTGGGTCATTCATAGGTCATCCAGAAACTGCTGTGTCCATGTCTACAACCTTCCTATCCTTGTCCCTGATAGCAATTTAACCCTAAACAGAATCAATGATGTCATTGTCCATCGATTAAATGATTTAAATTATTAAATAAGTCAGTAATAGATAACTGTCACCATAAAGAGGTGATGTAGCCTTTAACTGGAAGGAAAGACTGGCCAGACTCCAGTCATGAGAGATGTCATCTTCATCAATTCAAACAATCAGTCATAAAATATGATGATATTGCATTATAACTCCCGAAGAGGGAGCTTTACAGGACTCTTCATGAAATAGAGGATTATTGGTTTACATAAATATACAAATCTTTACATTATCTTGGGTATTAACAGGATTTGTCAATTTAAATACATTAATTTTGTAATTAGATGATCTGCCACACTTGATCCCGCTAGGTGGCAACAATCTCCAAGTGTCATGGATGATATAATCATTGTTTTATATAACTAAACCATCAAACAATGAGTTGATGTAACAACATTAACGTCCCTAAAGTAGCTCCAAACCAGACTCGGGAACAACCCTGCCTCAAAAGAGATGGACTGCAATCCAATCATCCCTAAGTCTACTCTAACAAATGGATTATCACCTTCCTAAAGGAAGTTGACAATGCAAAACTCACATTTTGATGAATAGCTGTGAGTCTTATTATCATTTAAACCATTATATTACTTCTTAGGAGAGAGAGACCATTCATAAACAGAAGTTTTTGAACTGTTTCTCCACGGACTATGTTCTCTTATATTAGGTAATCTTGAATTGGGTAACCAGTAAAAGCTGTCAGCAAACTTCCAGTGATACGGCTATGACTTACTGAGGCAAATCACATGCTGTCATTAAAATTTTAGGGGATAGTGTTGTTGGGAGATTTTAGTGTGCCATGATAACACTTTATTGAAGCTGCTCTCTGGTCCTTGGCCGATGATACCAGGATATAGAATGCAAGCAGGATTTCCAGGCAATATTTATGATCCAACATTCTGTCACATTCTAGAGCACCTTCTACATGCTAAAATTACCATACCCACCCATCGACTAACCTTAGCCTCACTGATTTTCTTACAAAAACAAAAACAAAGCAGGGCCCTGTTTTTTTTTTTTTTTTTTTTTTTTTTTGAATTACACAATATTTACGAGTCTTTTAAGCTGCAACATGCCTGTAGTAATATAAGCATGAAAATGAAACAATCATTATGCGATTCATGTACATTGATGAGGATTTCCACCTATTTTTTATACTTCAATTTTCTCAATTCCAGAATGGAAAAAATACAACAGGTTGCAAGGAAGTATGGCCAGGACTCCAGTCATGAAGAATGTCATCATCATCAATTGAGTCTATGAATCATAAAATGTGATGATATTGCACATTAATGCCACAAGAGGGAGCTTTACAGGACTCTTCATGGAATGGAGAATTTTTGGTTTACATACGTACACACATATTTACATGATCTTGGGTATTATCACTAATTGTCAATTTAAATACGTTAATCATGTAATTAGATGATCTGTGGCACCAGATTCCAGGGGTCATGGATGATATAATCATTGTTTTATATTATTAAATAATCAAATAATGAGTTCAAGTAACATCATCCACTTCCCTCAGGTGTCTCCAAACCAGATTTGTGAACAATGCTGTCATGATTATTTAAATATTTTGACTACATAATTGCTATTTAGTTGGTCTATAATAATTGCCTCCCACATCACGTCACCACAATCCACTGATCATGGATTATCTAATGTCCCATTTTAATAATCAAATAACAACATAATCAGAGGATTTAATGGTCTGCCATACTCGACACAATTGACTCTCAGTTGACTCCAACATGATTGTGTGAAACTCCCAGGTTCATCGCTTATTTAATCGCAGAGTTGATTAGTAAAATGTTTAAATGCTGAAATGTCATTGTGTATGCAAGGTTTTTACAAGATATCACATATTTAATGTTGGACGGCTGCCTCAAAAGAGATGGAATGCGATCCAATAATCCCTAAGTCTGCTCTAACAAATGGATTATCACCTTCCTGAAGGAAGTTAACAATGGAATAATCACTTTTGATAAATAATTGTGAGTCTTATTATCTTGTGTTCCATAGTTTTCCTTCTTAGGAGAGAGAGTGTCCATAAACAGAAGCCTTTGAACTGTTTCTCCACAAACTATGTTCTCCGATAATTATGTAATCTTGAATTTGGTAACCAGTAAGACCTCTAGGCAAACTTCCAGATATTTGGCTGTGATTTGGTTCGGCGAATCAAATGCTGTCCATGAAAAGTTTTCGGAGATAGTTATCTTGGGAGACTGTAATGTCCCATGATAACACTTTCTCGAAGCTGCTGTCTGGTCCTTGGCCCATGACACCACGATACTGAATGCAGGCAGGGTTTCCAGGCCACATTCATGAGCCAACATTCTGTCACATCCTAGTGCTGCTCCCTCATGCTAAAAGTAGCATACCCACTGATCAACTAACATTACAGCCTCACTGATTTTCTCACAAAAACAAACCAGGGCTCTTTCATTTGAGTTCTACATATTTACCAGTTTCTCAAGCTACGACATGCCTATGGTGACATAATTATGAAAACAAACGCATCATTATGCCATTCAAGTACATTTTAAAACTGTTTTCTTTGCTTCAGTTTCCTAATTTCTAAAATGGAAACAATAAAACAAATTGTCTCTACCATAACCCTCTTCTCTTTATTGAAAATAAAATAAACTCCACTTCATTTTCTTACCTTTAGCGGAGCTTGATCTCTTGGTTTCTCAGAGTTGTTTAGATTTGCCTTTGGCTGATGACTAAGGATTTTGAGCACTGTCTAATGTGCCTTTTGGTCATTTCTGATTCCTCAATTGGTATTTCTCTATTAAGTCCTGTACCCTGCTTTCTAATATGGTTATTTAGAGTGATATATTGTTGGTGGTGTGTCATGTTATCAGCCCAACAGTGTTCATTAGATGAGATTCCCTGATCAGGCGATTATTCAGTTATTCCATTGTTTAAATTCGGTGGTGACTGTGTCCTTCATTTGTCAGTTCGGTTGCAGGCTCTCAGAAACTGATGATACGAAGCAATATAGATTTTTTTACTTCGTGTAATCATTCGAATATAAAAAAAAAAATTCTACGATTACGTAATCAGTAATCACAGTATAACGCAGTGTCCCTCCTTCTCCGGGCACTTCTTCTGGTACTGATCTCCTGCTGTGTCAATCTGACAGAAACCAAATTTGGGATGACACCATTATTACTTACACAAACAAATGAGTTAATAATTGGATATTCCTGCATACTTAACTTTCATAAGATGGAACCAAACTCCAGTGATTGTCAAGGAAGTATAACTTATATAATTAAATAATGCGACACGATTAACTCCCAGGGAGGAATGGGCAGACTCCAGTCATGAATAACAACATCTTCATCGATTTAAATAATTAATATATAATGAAAAATGATTGAATAATGACATGGTGGTGCATACTTAAATCCCACATGGAGTAGTCAGACTGATCTCTTCCTGGAATAATGATGTTTTTAAAAAATTAAGTTGATAATTAATTAGCTGACGTTTTAAATTAACACTGACGAGGTGGCACCAAAGTCTTAAAACTATCCCTGATGTAATGATCTATTTACAGAGCTAAATGATGAAGTAATGAGATGATGTTACATCATCAACTCACAAAATCTGACTCCAAAAATGACTTAGGGTCCATAACATTACCTGTAATTTAAATACATTAATTAAATGATGAATTATTATTTAATTTCCTAGTTTAACAGGTAAATAAGTAAGTGTACTATTAGATGTTGTGATGTTCTGGCACGAAGGACTCCCCTAAGGAAGCTCAAAACTGCAGTGAACACTGAATACATAATGACGGATTTTCATAATTCAATGAATAAACATTAAACAAGTGGATGGTGTTTTATACGTGAAGCCTACAAGATTGCTAAATCCTGAAGTGTCATTGAGTTCTTAATCAGAGATTTGTACAAAAAAATGATAGAATAAAGAGATAATTTCTCATAATTCACCTCTAGAGAGATAGCAAAACGATATCATCATTGATTTAAATAAATAAATAAATAATGAAATCACAAGAGACAATTAACACCATCAAGTTAGATCCAGACTCCACTGTTCCTGGAGTAGAAAAAGACAGATTTTATAAATGAAATAATCTGTTAGATCGTCTGTCACACTTGAGTCACACCAGGTGGCACCAATCTTCAAGGTTCACAGATTATATGATGAAACAATTTAATAATTACATCTTTAAATACATAAGTTGTTGAACTTTTTTGTATCATCAAATCCTGGGCTGACTTTCCAGATATGAAAATTTATGCTACCATCACGGTTTTTTAAAATTCCATTAGTTAATCATCAGATAATCAAACTGTCTTGCCTGAAGAATACTGTTGGCATGATATCTTCACCAGTGCCTGAATCTCTGTTTTAGTGGGGCAAGACCTGAGATAATGGGCCCATTCCTGCCAAAGCAGTAGTAGCCAAAATATTGATATCAGCTGAAAAGTTGGCTGCAGCAGTGGCATCACCAGCATTGCAGAGAGAGAGATGGTCTTCTGTGTTGTAGGTTGTCATCTTTTTGCCAGTCTCGGGAATGGTGCTGACCTCCTTGTGCCACTACTTTTCATCGTAGATCACAAACGATGTGAAGATGTGGAGTAAGAGCAGCTAGTCAAAACCCAGACCATCATACTGGCCGTGGTAAGGTCCTTGTACTTCTTGGAGGGCACCATGCAATATTCTGGACTAAATCATCTAGCATCCCTAGTACTCCGGGAGATGCATAGATCATTCAGAAAATGTTCTGCTCATGTCTACAACATTCCTATCCTTGTCCGTGACAGATATTTGCACCCTAATCGTAGTCGGTGATGGCATTGTCTGTCGCTTAAATAATATAAATAATAAAATAAGTCAGTAATACCTAACTGTCACAATAAAGAGGAGATGTAGGATTTAGCTGTCAGGGAAGCATGGATAGATTCCAGTCGTGAAGAATGTCATCCTCATCAATTGATGCAATGTATCTTATAATGAGGACATCCTTGTGCCACTACTTCTTCTGTTCGTAGATAACAACCGATGTGAATATGAGGAGGAAGAGCAGGGAGTCAACACCCAGACCACCAAGCTGGGCTTGATGAAGATTTTGTACTTTTCGTGGGGCACCGTGCAATCTTCTGGACCCAATCATCCAGCATCCCTAGTACACTGGGAAAAGCATAGATCATTCAGAAAATGCTCTGCCTATGTCTAAAACTTTCCCTGTCCCTGACAGATATTTGCACCCTAATCGTAGTCAGTGAAGGCATTGTCTGTCGTTCAATTAATTTAAAGAATTACATAAGTCAGTAATAGCTAACTGTCACAATAAAGAGGTGATGTAGCATTTAACTGGCAGAGAATCTTGGCCACACTCCAGTCGTGAGGGATTTCATCATCATCAATTGAAAAAATGAATCATAAAATGTGATTATATTGCAAATTAACGCCACAAGAGGGAGCTTTACAGGTCTATTCATAGAATGGAGGATTTTCGGTTTACATAACTTTACAAATATTTACATTAACTTGGGTTTTAACACGAATTGTCAATTTAAATACTTTAATTATGTAATTAGATGATCTGTGGCACCAAATTCCAGGTGTCATGGATGATATAATCATTGTTTTATATAATTAAATAATCAAATAATGAGTTCATGTAACATCATCCACTTCCCTAATGTGGCTCCAAACCAGACTCATGAACGATGCTATCATGATTAATTTAAATATTTTAACTACATAATTGATATTTAGATGGTCTATAATAATTGCCTCCCACATCTTGGAACCATAATCCACTGATCATGGATTATCTAATGTCCTATTTTAATAATCAAATAACAACATAATCAGACAATCAAATGGTCTGCCATACTCGACACAGTTGACTCTTACTTCACTCCAACATGATTGTAGGAAACTCACATGTTCATCCCTTATTTAATCACAGAGTTGAGTAGAAAATGTTTAAATGCTGAACTGTCATTGTGTATGCATGGTTTTTAGCAGATATCACATATTTAATGTTGGACGGCTGTCTCAAGAGAGATGGACTGCAATCAAATATACCCTAAATCTACTCTAGCAAATGGATTATCACCTTCCTGAAGGAAGTTAACAATGGAAAACTCATCTTTTGATGAATGATTGTGAGTCTTGTTATCCTATGTTCCGTAGTTTTTCTTGTTAGGAGAGAGAGCATCCATAAACAGAAGCCTTTGAACTGTTTCTCCACATATTATGTTCTCCGATCATTAGGTAATCTCAAATTTGGTAAACAGTAAAAGCTGTAGGTAAACTTCCAGAGATTTGGCTATGCCTTGATTAGGTGAATCAAATGCTGTCATGTACATTGATGAGTATTTTAAAACTGTTTTCTATGCTTCAATTTTCTAATTTCTAGAATGGAAAAAATACAACGAATGGCTCTACCATAATCTTTTCCTCTGGAATACTACTCTGTTGGGGGGACAAAATGGAATATTGAAATTCTCAGGCAAGTGGATGGAACTTGAAGAAACCATCCAGAAAGAAGTAACACAGGCACAAAAAGAAGGACATGCTATGTACTTGCTCCCATATGGATTTAAGACATAGATCAAAGGATCACCAGCTTATAATTAACAACACCAGAGAAACTGATACACAAGGAAGATCTAAGAGATTCATATAAGGTCCCTCAATGAAGATGAAAACAAAAATTCTCCAGAGCACAATGGGATTGGGGAGCCCTTAGTGGGGTGGGAACTAGGAGAAATAAAGGGGAGGAGGGGAAACCATGTGGGATTAGGTAGACTGAGTCAGCAGAGGAATAGAAGAGAGAAAAGAAAGAGAAAGATAGAGATAATAAAGGGGGAGCCATTATAGGATTGAAGAGAAAACTGAACCTAAAGAAATGTCCAAATACCTACGAGAATGACCCCAGTTAAAAATTTGAGCAACAGTGCAAAGGTTACCATAAATAACCTTCCCTGATAATGAGATCAACAAATAATTTATCCAACACCGTGGAGCCCTCATCTAGTACCTGATGGAAGCATAAGCAAACACCCACAACTAAACACTGAGCCGACTCGAATCAAGATGCAGGCAGGGAGGACAAGGCCAGGCTGCAGAAACACATAGGGACCGTTTACCGCAACTGTCTATGTGGGAATCTATGGAGATTCCCACATGGGCGTCATCAGTCTACTTGCTATTATCTTTTTCATACTTTGATGGGTTAAACCCTGTGGGGATATCGACCTCTAGACTGGATTCCTGTTTAATACTATAAATTCATTTGTGTTTTTCCATACTTTAACTTTACTTATCTTTAAGAAAATGTCTTTTGAAGGGCATGTGTGTGGTATGTGTGTATGTATATGGAGGTAACAGCAAGCGCTTCCAGAAACCAGAAATGAATGTCAGATATCCGGAAAGAGGTCCACGTGTTTCTGCCCGCTAAGATCAAACACTGGTCCCCAGAGAAGTTATGAAGCACCCTCATTCGCTGAGTCATCCATCATTCCAAGAGTTTATCTCGGACTTTATGATGAGATTACATGAAGCTGAGGTATAAAAATCCCAAGAGTGTGGCATGTTAGGTTAGCATCTGCCTGAAAGTTCTAAGACGCAGAAGGTGTAGAGACAAAGAGACACAAGAGTATGCAAACACAGTGAGCACAGTGCACAAGTCTGGGATTGTCAAGGGAAAACCTTAGTAAATTAAAAGTGTGCAACACACTCTCTCATGCAAAAGCATTTTTTATTGAGCTTATTGGAAACTGTAACGTTAAGGATGGTGGGCGAGGCAAGTAATATCCAGCTTAAATGCCTCTCATAAACACAGAAAGACAGATCTCAGTTGAAAAGGGAGAGGACCGTGCTCTCAACAACAGTTCATTCTACAGTCAATGTTACTCTTCAAAAAGGAAATATATGTGCACATATTACAAATCTTTATGTAAGTCAGGCAAAGAAATGGTGGAGGCAGAGACATGGAACACATTTCATCCAGTCCATGGTGCTCTTTGTACTATGCTCTGTCTTTATCCCCTCCCCTGTGTATCTGAACTCTCACACACTGACTGTGGTGGGGTCAGTACACAGTGTTCTCAAATCCCTTTTCCTATCTGAGGTTGGGTCTTCACCGTTGGCCCTGAGCAGATGAGCAGGCCCTGATTGTCCATGTCAAAGCTTCTCTCTCTCTCTCTCCTCTGATTCCTTGGTATGACATTGTCTCCAAGTATATCCAAAACACCTTGAATAGACAAGCTCTGTGTCTCTCTAAAGAGTCACTGGAGTCCTTGATTTCCCTTCTCAGGCCAGCAGTAATCTCTCATCCTTTATTCCCAACATGAACATAGGGAGGCCTCTTGGTGATAGACACAGAATCGCCTGCAATCTAGACACTTCTTACTCACAAAGTAGACCTCCTTTGGCTGTCTTATTGCTCTAAGAGTGTCCAAGAGCTCAGAACAACATTGGACAAATCTGTCTGGCAGGACATCACCAAAGTCATCATACACTTCACCAGGGGCAGGATACATCTCCAAGGTGAGCTGTGTCAGGTGGGCAGTGTGCTGAAGCAGCTTCTTAAGGCTGGTCAAAGACAGGAAGTTCTTCATCAAATTCACCTCCACCAGCTGGGAACACTGGCTCAGGGCAGGGAGGATGACATCCATTTGGAAGTCCATGAGCATACAACCCTTCAATTTTAATGTCTGCAGGGTAGCTGTCAATCTCTCTAGCAGTCTTCCCAGAAGTGGATGACTTAAATTTAAAAAGGTGACACCACTCAGGTCCAGATGTGTGAGCCGATGGACGCTTGGGCACTGGGACAGGTAACTCATGTCTGATTCTGATAGTGAGCAGCGAGTGATTGCTAGGGTCTCTAAGGGACTCTCCAAGTTCCTACAGAAAGACAAGGCAGATTATCTCAGTAAGTTTAATAGTGGTAGACAAAGGGCACCAACTTCAAGTGAGCAGTGGTTAGTGTGTCCTAATGTCGTTCTGAGATCTTGGTGGAGGTCAATTCCAGAATGCTCTCAGATGGAGAAGTAATAGCACAGGCAAAATCATGTGACTGCTTAGGTCCCCAACCCTGGTTCCCCTGCGCTGTCAAACTCAAAGCCTCATCAGATGACAAATGGGGCCAGCAGGAAGCCAAGAAAGAAGACCTGGTGGCAACTCAGAGCCTTCTCTGTGTGTGCTAACATTGGTCCTCATGAGTCCCACCTCCTAGCACAGCCTCTGTACTACTGAGAGGTCTTCCCTTTGACCCACCCTAATCACTTCACTCTCAGTAATTTTCCATTGACTTAGACACTACCTGTGCTCAGAGAGCCCCTGTCCCTTGGAAAATCAGAGAGCGATGTAAACTGTGCATACAGTTCTGAGGACAGTGCTGACATGGGGCAACATGTGACTTAAAACACCCTCCCCTCTGTAGGTCAGGTTTCAAAGACCGTTTCTCGGTGATGGTGGGAAGAATAGCAGAAAGACTACTAGAGCAATCATTCAGAGGTCATATCCGTGTGTAGTCACCAGTGGCTGGCAAGCCCCAGGTGTACACTGATGTTTCATGTAACACGGAAAGGCTCTTCTCTGGCCTGTGAAACAAGCTCTCTATCCTTCCTTACCTGAGCACTTGGTCCAGTCTTGCATTCAGGAGGAAGACACGATTCAAACAGAGATGCTGGAGCTTGTTGAGTTGGGAGAACTGAGAAACGATCTGTCGAAAACACCGTCGTTTCATCTCTTGGTTCCACAACCAACGCAAGGGTGTGAAGACTTCATGAAGAAGGAGTTTCTGAAGGTTTTTCATCTGGCCCAGGCCAGGGGCAAACTTTGCAAGGGTCCTCAGGTCCCAGCGAGCATTCACTTCCAGTTCCCGTATACTGCATGGCGCAAATACCTCCAGCAGCTCTAGGGGGTTATAGACAGGGCGGGCCCCAAACTCCAGCTTTTCACAGATCACCTGCAGCACATCTTTTCTCTGCTGGGCCCAGCAGTGGAAACATTCCAGGTATTCACAGAGATGTCTGGAATGGAGGGAAAGGTTCATCATCACAGTCACAACCTCTTTTCCCTGTCTTTCGGGATGGTGCACCACTGGTTGGGTCTCTACGACGACATCTGGAGAGCAGACACCATCCTCTGTTCCAGCCCACACGTTCCAGAAGTTATGATGGGCATCCCGAAAATCAAGCACCTCTAATTTGCAATTCCTGTTGGTCAAACAAGAAGGGGATTCAAATGGCAGGACTGCCCATGTATAATCGGCTTTCACCTCACACATCCACTTCCCTTGAATGCATCCTGGAAACCAAGACTCAAAAGTTTCCTTTCTAGGGCCTGGCTACAGAGGCCGAGGTAGACTCATTGTGTGTTGACTACATCTCTTAGCAGTGCGCTCCATGCACCACTGTCTCTTTTCATTTATTCACTTCTCTAAGACAGCTCTGATTCAACTCGACCCACATTCTGAACTCTGTAGTCACTTCTCTCCATCCACACTCTTCCCCCTCCATGTCACACTTTCTGACTCACCTAGGTCGATCCTTCTGCTGAATCAGCAAATCAAGGCCAGCCAGCACAGCCTTCAAGATCTCCAGGTCAGGAAACTTCATCAGGGCTCCCAAGGGAAGGCATCTGAAAGGCCAGGCTGCCACCATAGCACTTAGGATCTTGGTTTGTTTCCCCTTAAAGGCATCTTTGAATAGCGGTGGGAAGAGCTCCATGGGTAGTTTATTCAGAGCAGAGATAGCCAAGGCTTCAATTTTGAGCAGACTACTTCTTGCCAGCATCTGGAGTGTCAATGGCGAACTCATCTTGACCTTCACACAGACAGGTGCTATGGGAATATTCAGAGGAATTAATCCTTTCAGACAAGTCACTTTCAGCAGGACTCTCTGCCCCTTCATGGTGTAAACCCTGCCGGGCTTTGGTCACTAGTCTAGAAAAGTTGGAAAACCCATATTTCCTATTACACACTGTCTGACTTCTCATAGGCATAGGTCCCTCAAAGGCCTCATGCTCATGGACATGAGCCACCATGGCAACAAATCTCCCCGTTATTCTGCTAATCAAAAACACTGCTCCCCAGAATACTACAACCCTGGGCAATGAGAGAGTGGAAAAGTAAACAAGAGCTAGACTCTTTTGTGGGAAATCATCTTCAAATGTCTTTCTTGATCCACGAGATCAAAGTTAAAAATCCCACAGCCAAGTTTACTTTGCATTCAATCAGTGGGGGTTGTTGGGAGAATATGTGAAATGGAGACAGTCACTGTCATTTCTAATATTTTAGACCTGCAGCCAAGATGAGCCCCAGACCACTCTTTAGGAGTTTGAGTACTGACAATTTGTCAACTTGATGCTTCGCTGAGATTCATGGCCATCTGTGGGCTTCTACAGAATTTTCTTCATCTTCAGTTAACAAGTCCATAATCACATTGAATTAAATCCTTTTAAGCCAGATTGGAGTTGTTGGTCGGTACTTGCTCAGTGTGTCTTAACCCCTGAATATCGCAACCTCATCATTCTCTTAAAGGGCACAGCAGGTTAGCACCTGTGCTCCATGCACCACTGTCTCTTTTCATTTATTCACTTCTCCAAGACAGCTCTGATTCAACTCGACCCACATTCTGAACTCTGTAGTCACTTCTCTCCATCCACACTCTTCCCCTCCATGTCACACTTTCTGACTCACCTAGGTCGACCCTTCTGCTGAATCAGCAAATCTCATAATACTCTCATAACACTAAGCTGCATGTGGGGTTCTAGGCTAACCAGGGCTAAATGAGATTTTCAGCTTCAAATAGCAAAACCAAACATAATAACAAATCCAAGGTTACTAAGATGGCCCGAGGGACTGGAGATCCTTGGTAAGGTAGTATGTCCTGAAGGGCTTGAATGGCTAACCTGATCAGCACACACATAAGAGGTGTTCCAATCCCAGCAGTTGTGTTAGTGACTTGAGGATCCAAACAACTCTGTTTAACCTGGCCAGGATAACCCTTATATGCCCATATCCTCTTACACCTTCCATTCAAATCGCCACCATCAGCCATATTCTGCCATCTGATTGGATAATTGAGCATATCCCCACCCAATCATACTTGAGCTTTCACAGCTGTGGCTAGAGAGAATCAGATGTGGGAAAGGTGTGTGTGGGGGGAGACCAGATTGTACCAAAGACTCAGGTTAACTCTAACACTAGTCCATGCACAGGCATTGGTTTCTCACACATTTAGTCCCGGCACTTGGGGCACAGAGGCAGGCAGATCTCTGTGAGTTCAAGAGAAGCCTGTTCTACAGATTGAATTCCAGTACAGACTGCAATGCAATACACAGAAACCGTGTCTTGAAAAAAAAAACAAAAAATTAACAAAACAAAACAAACAAGCAAACAAAACTTCTCCCCCAATTTTCAATTCTGGGGTTTACTCTCATGATGACATGTAGACAGTTGTAAGATTTCCATATTCATTGGATCAATGAAGCTCAGCCCTATCTAAACTCTTTTTTCATTCTGAGCTGACATGGAAATCTCATTAATCCTCCTACCTGAGCTTAGTGCTATAGCTTGTATGTGACCAGTTTGATTGGATCTCCCATCAGGAAACAGATTGAACTGAGTCTATGGTAACAGTAAAAACCCATTCTCCAAGTCATCTCAAACTCTAAGCATCTGTCTCTGTATTGTTAAATAATTAGTTTTATAGTCTTTAATCAGATTTCCATTTTATGTAACCATTGCCATGACCACTGGAATCTAACCAGGGCTTCAGTAACCTTCCAATCTTAGTGGAAGAATAACGAAACAAGACATGTTCGTGTTAATTACGTCTACTTTCAGGACAGAGATTGAACTGAGTTTGATCGTGTTGAAAATTACAAAATCAATTGTATTTTTTTGAGACAGTGTTTGTCAGTGGTCACACCCTACATTCCTGGCACTAGCTCTAAGTCCTTGCTATGCTACCCGACAACTCACAGAGATCTGATTTCCTCTAACTCCCATGTGCTGCCAATAATGTTGAGTGCAGCAAGATACATAGCAGATCCAGAGAAAGCCAAGCCACTACCTCTTACCTTTATGTCAGGAAGAAAGCGCTATTCCTGTCTCCACAAACTCTCCCAAGTTTCAGACACCTTCCTCTCCTTGGAGGGGCTGGAGAATTCTGAGACTGGCTCCTCAATCCCCTGCTTCTACCTTTTATACCTCTCTAGGGCTGGGATTAAATGTGTGAACTCTGTGAGCTCCAGACAATATTCAGGTCATACCTTGAAAACCTGTACTCCACAAAACTTGAGAATGCAAAGGAAATGAACAAATTTCTTGAAAATTATCACCAAAATAAAATCAATAACAGACAAACAACTTAAATAGTCCTATAAACCCCTAACGAAGTAGAAGCAGTCATCAAAAACCTTCCACCACACACACACACACACACACACACACACACACACACACAGAGAGAGAGAGAGAGAGAGAGAGAGAGAGACAGACAGACAGACAGACAGACAGACAGACAGACAGACAGACACAAAAAAAAGACCAGGGCCAGATGGCTTCAGTCCAGAATTCTACTGGAAAATCAAGGAAGATCTAAATTTCGTACTCCCCAAATTGTTCCACATAATAGAAACAGAAAGTTCATTGCCAAACACTTTTTTTTTGGAGGCCACAATCACCTTGGTATTCAGGCCACACAAAGACACAACTAGGAATAAAAACTACAGACCAATATCCCTAATGAATATTGATGCAAAAATACAAAATAAAATACTGGCAAACCGAATCCAAGCATACATCACAGAAATCACCCACCATGACCAAGTAGGCTTCATCACTGGTATGCAGGGGTTGTTTAACATTCTAAAATCTATCAAGGTGATCCACCTTACAAAAAAACTGAAAAAGATAACCACCCGATAATCTCCTTAGATTCTGGAAAAGCCTTCAGCAAAAATCAACACCCTTTCACGAAAAAGGCCTTGGAGCGATCAGGGGTAACAGGAACATATCTAAACATAAAAAGAGCACTATTCATAGACTAACAGACAATATCAAATTGAATGGAGGGAAGTTTAAGGGGATTTCTCTAAAATCAAGAACAAGACAAGGCTGTCATCTCATTCCATATCTCCAATATTGTACTTGAAGTACTAGCTAAAGCAATAAGAAAACAAAGGTAGATCATGGAGACACAAAATGGAAATGAAGAAATCAAACTTTCTCTATTTGCAGATGATATGATAGTTTACAAAATTGAACCCCCACCCAAAAAAAAAACAAAAACAAAAAACAAAAAAACAAAAAACAAACAAACAAAAAAAAAACCCCTCTTCTACCAGGGAACACCTGAGGCTTACAAACACCTCCAGCAAACTAGCAGGATACAAGATATTCTCAAAAAAGATGAGTAATCCTACTTTATTCAGACAACAAAGGGGCTGAGAAAGAGATCTGAGAAACATCATCATTTACAATAGCCACATACAACATAGAATACCTTGGGGTAATGCTTACCAAATAAGCAAATGACCTAATAATAAGAACTTTGTGGCTTTAAAGAAAGAAATTCAAGAAGATAGCAGAAAATGGAAAGATCTCCCATGCTCTTGGTAGGATGAACATTGTAAAAATGGCAATCTTGTCGAAATCAATCCATAGATACTGTGCCATGCCCATTAAAATCCCAGCACAATTCTTCACGAACCTTGAAAGGATAATAATAATGGACTTTATATTGGAAAACAAGAGAACCAGGATAGGCAAAATATCCTGTACAATAAAGGAAGTTCAGAGGTCATCACCATTCCCATCTTTAAGCTCTACTAAAGAGTAATCCTCCTGAAAAGGGCCTGGTATCGCCAGGAAATAGAGCAGTAGACCAATGGAATTGAATAGAAAACATGATAATAACGCACACACCTTCGAACACCTGACTTTTGACAAAACGGTTAAAACTATACAATGGTAGGAGTAAATCATCTTCAACAAATGATGCTGGCACAACTGGATGATGGTGTGTAGAACTGCAGATAGAACCATGTCTATCGCCATGCACAAACCTCAAGTCAAACGGATCAAACACATCGTGATAAATCCTGCCACACTGAACCTCTTAGAAGAGAAAGTGGGGAGGTACCCTTGAACAAATTGGTATAGAAGACCCCTTCGAAACTTAATTCCAGACACTGAGATTGACAATTAGTAAATGGGACCTCCTCAAACTCAGAAGCTTCTATAAAGCAAAGGACACAGTTGACAAGACCAAATGGCAGCCCACAGACTGGGAAGTTTTTCACCACTCCTACATCTGACACAGGGCTGATCTCCAAAATATACCAAAAAAAAAAAAAAAAAAAGCAAGAAACTAGCCATCAAAACACCAAATAACCCTATTAAAAAACGGGGGTACAGAAATGAAAAGTATTCTCAATGGAGGAATTCAAAATGGCCGAAAGACACGAAATGAAGTGATCAACATCCTTAACTATCAGGGAAATGCAAATCAAAAGAACTTTGAGATACCATCTTATTCCTGCCAGAATGGCTAAAATTCGGAACACCAATGACGTCTTATGCAGGAGAGGATGTGGAGAAAGGAGAACACTCCTTCTCTGCTGCTGAGAGTGCAAACTTACACAGCCAATTTGGAGGTCAGTGTGGCGGTTCCTCAGGAAATTGGGAATCAGTCTACCACAGGACCCGCTGATCCCTCTCTTAGTCATATACCCAAAGGATGCACATCCATGCAACAAAGACATGTGCTCAACTGTGTTCGTGGTGCATTATTTGTAACAGCAAGAACGTGGATGCAACCTAGATGCCCCTCAACTGAAGAATGGATAAAGAAGATATGATGGCACTTCTACACAATGGAATACTACTCTGTGGGGGGAAAGAAAAAAACAATGGAATCTTGAAATTCTCAGGCAAGAGGATGGAACTTGAAGAAACCATCCTGAATGAAGTAACACAATCACAAAAAGAAGGACATGCTATGTACTTGCTCACATATGTATTTTAGACATAGAGCAAAGGATCACCAGCATATAATTGACAACACCAGAGAAACTGATAGACAAGGAAGATCTAAGATATTCATATAAGGTCCCTCAATGAAGGTGGAAACAAAAAATTCTCCAGAGCACAAGGGGATTGGGGAGCCGTTAGTGTGGTGGGGACTAGGAGAAATAGAAGGGGAGGAGGGGAAAGCACGTGGGATTAGGAAGACTGAGCCAACAGAGGAATAGAAGAGAGAAAAGAGAGAGAAAGAGAAAGAGAGAGACCATAAAAAGGGGAGCCATTATAGGATTGAAGAGAAAACTGAACCTAAAGAAATGTCCAAATACCTACGAGAATGACCCCAGTTAAAAATTTGTAGCAAAGGCTACCATAAATGCCCTTCCCTGATAATGAGATCAACAACTAATTTATCAAACACCATGGAGCCCTCATCTAGTACCTGATGGAAGCATAAGCAAACACCCACAACTAAACACTGAGCCGACTCGAATCAAGATGCAGGCAGGGAGGACAAGGCCAGGCTGCAGAAACACATAGGGACCGTTTACCGCAACTGTCTATGTGGGAATCTATGGAGATTCCCACATGGGCGTCATCAGTCTACTTGCTATTATCTTTTTCATACTTTGATGGGTTAAACCCTGTGGGGATATCGACCTCTAGACTGGATTCCTGTTTAATACTATAAATTCATTTGTGTTTTTCCATACTTTAACTTTACTTATCTTTAAGAAAATGTCTTTTGAAGGGCATGTGTGTGGTATGTGTGTATGTATATGGAGGTAACAGCAAGCGCTTCCAGAAACCAGAAATGAATGTCAGATATCCGGAAAGAGGTCCACGTGTTTCTGCCCGCTAAGATCAAACACTGGTCCCCAGAGAAGTTATGAAGCACCCTCATTCGCTGAGTCATCCATCATTCCAAGAGTTTATCTCGGACTTTATGATGAGATTACATGAAGCTGAGGTATAAAAATCCAAGAGTGTGGCATGTTAGGTTAGCATCTGCCTGAAAGTTCTAAGACGCAGAAGGTGTAGAGACAAAGAGACACAAGAGTATGCAAACACAGTGAGCACAGTGCACAAGTCTGGGATTGTCAAGGGAAAACCTTAGTAAATTAAAAGTGTGCAACACACTCTCTCATGCAAAAGCATTTTTTATTGAGCTTATTGGAAACTGTAACGTTAAGGATGGTGGGCGAGGCAAGTAATATCCAGCTTAAATGCCTCTCATAAACACAGAAAGACAGATCTCAGTTGAAAAGGGAGAGGACCGTGCTCTCAACAACAGTTCATTCTACAGTCAATGTTACTCTTCAAAAAGGAAATATATGTGCACATATTACAAATCTTTATGTAAGTCAGGCAAAGAAAAGGTGGAGGCAGAGACATGGAACACATTTCATCCAGTCCATGGTGCTCTTTGTACTATGCTCTGTCTTTATCCCCTCCCCTGTGTATCTGAACTCTCACACACTGACTGTGGTGGGGTCAGTACACAGTGTTCTCAAATCCCTTTTCCTATCTGAGGTTGGGTCTTCACCGTTGGCCCTGAGCAGATGAGCAGGCCCTGATTGTCCATGTCAAAGCTTCTCTCTCTCTCTCTCCTCTGATTCCTTGGTATGACATTGTCTCCAAGTATATCCAAAACACCTTGAATAGACAAGCTCTGTGTCTCTCTAAAGAGTCACTGGAGTCCTTGATTTCCCTTCTCAGGCCAGCAGTAATCTCTCATCCTTTATTCCCAACATGAACATAGGGAGGCCTCTTGGTGATAGACACAGAATCGCCTGCAATCTAGACACTTCTTACTCACAAAGTAGACCTCCTTTGGCTGTCTTATTGCTCTAAGAGTGTCCAAGAGCTCAGAACAACATTGGACAAATCTGTCTGGCAGGACATCACCAAAGTCATCATACACTTCACCAGGGGCAGGATACATCTCCAAGGTGAGCTGTGTCAGGTGGGCAGTGTGCTGAAGCAGCTTCTTAAGGCTGGTCAAAGACAGGAAGTTCTTCATCAAATTCACCTCCACCAGCTGGGAACACTGGCTCAGGGCAGGGAGGATGACATCCATTTGGAAGTCCATGAGCATACAACCCTTCAATTTTAATGTCTGCAGGGTAGCTGTCAATCTCTCTAGCAGTCTTCCCAGAAGTGGATGACTTAAATTTAAAAAGGTGACACCACTCAGGTCCAGATGTGTGAGCCGATGGACGCTTGGGCACTGGGACAGGTAACTCATGTCTGATTCTGATAGTGAGCAGCGAGTGATTGCTAGGGTCTCTAAGGGACTCTCCAAGTTCCTACAGAAAGACAAGGCAGATTATCTCAGTAAGTTTAATAGTGGTAGACAAAGGGCACCAACTTCAAGTGAGCAGTGGTTAGTGTGTCCTAATGTCGTTCTGAGATCTTGGTGGAGGTCAATTCCAGAATGCTCTCAGATGGAGAAGTAATAGCACAGGCAAAATCATGTGACTGCTTAGGTCCCCAACCCTGGTTCCCCTGCGCTGTCAAACTCAAAGCCTCATCAGATGACAAATGGGGCCAGCAGGAAGCCAAGAAAGAAGACCTGGTGGCAACTCAGAGCCTTCTCTGTGTGTGCTAACATTGGTCCTCATGAGTCCCACCTCCTAGCACAGCCTCTGTACTACTGAGAGGTCTTCCCTTTGACCCACCCTAATCACTTCACTCTCAGTAATTTTCCATTGACTTAGACACTACCTGTGCTCAGAGAGCCCCTGTCCCTTGGAAAATCAGAGAGCGATGTAAACTGTGCATACAGTTCTGAGGACAGTGCTGACATGGGGCAACATGTGACTTAAAACACCCTCCCCTCTGTAGGTCAGGGTTTCAAAGACCGTTTCTCGGTGATGGTGGGAAGAATAGCAGAAAGACTACTAGAGCAATCATTCAGAGGTCATATCCGTGTGTAGTCACCAGTGGCTGGCAAGCCCCAGGTGTACACTGATGTTTCATGTAACACGGAAAGGCTCTTCTCTGGCCTGTGAAACAAGCTCTCTATCCTTCCTTACCTGAGCACTTGGTCCAGTCTTGCATTCAGGAAGAAGACACGATTCAAACAGAGATGCTGGACGTCAAAAGAATGAGCCTGTCTCAGAAACCTAATTCTGAAAAACTGGAAGAGCATCTGTTCTATATTTGCCTTTCAAATGAGAAATAACTCCATAGACTTAAGAGATATGTAAAGGATGTCTCTGTAATGATAGCATGCATTCTTTTCTAGCTAATGGGCTTAGGGGACAGAGCCTAAAACAGATGTGTTGGGAGATTTTGAGACAGGGTTTCCCTGAGCAATAGCCTTAGTTGTAGTGAGACTGCCTGTGTTTATGACACTGGTCTGAATCTCACAGAAATCTGCCTGCCTGTGTCTCTTGTGTACTGGGTTTAAAGGCAAGCACCACCACAACCTGGGTCCTAAAACAGACTTTAGCATTACAAAGTTACTGCCATTTTTAAGTTCATCCAGGTTCAGATTACAACTGACACTTTGAAGAATTTAAGTAGTAATAAGAAACAGGAAGTAAGGCCAGGAATGCAATTAAAGTTTTCAACAGAAAAATTAGTACTATAATTATTTAATAATACATGAGTAACATGAAACAAAGGTTCACACTTCACTGACAGGGCTTGGAGTGGAGGACCAGAACATGAGGAAAAGAGGAAAGGCAGAGCAAAGAAAAGATAAAACCTGTGAAAGGGATGTCTTGCTTAACCTATGTCTCATTCTAAGTACGCTTCTTATGAGGAATAGCTTACTGTTCTCTCCTTTCAGGGGGAGATGGAAAAAAATGGGAGATTTTAGGAATTCAGTAGGAGTTATCTTTCAATGAGACCAGCTCATGAGAATACTACTCAAGCATTGCATCATGAGGAGAACACAGTGCATCTGGGGAACTTTAGTGATTAAACCCACAGCACACTTGGGACCAGTAACCCCAGCTCCATGTGGTGGGAATAGTAGTGTTCACAGGATATGAAGCAACCTCACCACAAAGGCTCTGGTTCAGACAATTTCATTCTCTTCAAACATGTCCATTATGTTAAAGGAAGGGATCTATTTCATTCTCAATACCTGAGTGTCTAAGTCTAGGTGCTCAGGATGATACTGGCTCTACTAAGCTCATTAGTGGGTTTGAGAAAGAGCTATGTTCCTTCTTTGTGAGTCAGGACCTAAACAGATGTCTTGCTTGCTCTGTCAACCCCTCAACACAACAGTGTTTACTTTTTCAAATAGTTCTCCTCTGGGTACATCTTGCCAATCTGGATGAACTATGATTTTCTCTAGAAGAAAACTTGACCATCTGGCAGACCATTCCAGTAATTTCCCCTTAAGCAGCTTGAGAATGACCTCTTCTATGACATGAGGATGGGCCTAAGGGTACTTTGTTAATCAGGAGTTTCTCCCTTGACATGATTTGCAGGCAAACTACTACAGAGAGATTCAGGGATACAAAAAGAGATAATTGTTATGTAGCTTAAAATTGAGTTTAGGTGAACTGAACTTGCTCTTTACCTGGTTGTCACAGTCACTTAAAATCAGGAAAGAGAAGCGGGCTCCAGATGACAAACACGATAGTAGCTCTTTCTCCTCCTAGAAAGCTGGATGATGGCTCTAAGAATGTAGGAGTTTTATCCCTGAAACTCAGAGAAAATGGTTGGAAAATGCATAGTAATGAAAACAGTAGTCTTCCTAGAAATAGTTGGAGAGGAATGAAACTAGGAAGTTTGTATTTGTGAGCAATATTGTTAGTCAACACATGTTCAGTAGCAGGTTAAAAACAAAAGAAAGCAAAAACTAACTGCATTATTCAAGGTTCTCTGCATGGACAGGGATGGAAGGATGAATTTCTCCATCTATGTAATACATGGATTTATTATAATGTCTCATAGGCTTTGGTCCAGGTAGTCCAAAAATGGCTGCTTAACAATGGGCACCTGGAGACTACAGCAGTTGTTTAGTTCACCAGGGTGCATGTCTCAGATGGTCATCATTATATTTGCCAAGCCCAAAGAAGAAAGCTCTAAAGCTAGCAAAGTAATAAACTTGGTAGCCATAGCTAGGGAAAGCAGCAACAGAAGAAGAACTTCCTCTTTCAATTCCCTTTAGATATTCAGTAGACCACCAGATGGTGCGACTCATATAAAGGTGGATCTGATTCTTCATTACATGTTTTGTTTTATTAATATATTTCATTTTTGATTACTGGCACCCTCCTTATTTGTGATATTAAACATGTGCAGTGCCACCCAGTAGTTAAAGACGGATCTCGTCATCTAATTCCATATAAAGCTTCCCTGAGTGGCTTTGACAGTTCTGGAACACATTCTGCCTGCTGGTCCCATCTGAAATCCTATACGGGAACCCATTCCAACTTGTTATGGGTACAGAGAGCTCAAATAACAACTGTGGTCCATAAGATATTATCTTTCCTACCATACGTTGTCTGGTCCTTTTTGGTTATTTATCTCCTATTTAAAAGCAATATATTTGGGCCCATACAGGCTTATAGACACCTTTTAGGCAGGGAATACATGCAAGTATGGGTTTCCTTAACATAGATAATATGTGCAGTTATGGAGTGTCTTTAGTATTAGGTGAAATAATTCCTATTTGCTCTTTATATATATTCATAGAACACCTCTGCCATTGACCGACCATTGGTTAACTAAATTCTGAAATGAATTAAATGGAGCATTCATTATCTGTAGTGAGATAAGCACCTTGGCCCTGCCTGTGGCATGGACCACGCCCATTGGGGGGGTGGAGACAGGGCCTGATATGACCGGGGGAACGAATTTTGAGGAGGATACTGGGAGAGCTCTCTTTCCTGCAGCACAGGAACAGCTTCCTGGGACCAGGAACCTGCTGGTGTTCGTCTTTCTATAATGTAAGTTATTTCTCCCTGAATAAACTTCTATTCAGCCTATTTTTTTCTCCTGATCCTTATCGAACATCAATATCTGGTGTCAGAAGCAGAATCTGGATTTTTACCGGACCTGGTTTTCACCAAGTCGGCAGACACTGCTTGCTTCCCACACCATCCCTGAATGAGCAGGGTTCCTTGCCTAACCAGGTGGATATACCACACCTTGTCGGACATTTGCCTCTGCCCTACAACTTTACATCCACTGTGGCACTGAGAAAGCTAACACTGCTTCTCATCTTTTGCCTATTCCCCACTTTGCATTTGCAGCTGTGGTGCACATGGTGCCTGCCCAGCTGGTGTGTTTTCTGTGGCCCAAAGGCGCCAGTAAGTGGCAACACCTGTTAGCCCTGGGGTTCCTAGAAATTTGCACAAAGCTCCTTTCACTCATGAGTTTAACAAAATTTTGCTTGCCTTAGTTTGTTAAGAGCTATTCCACAGGGAGAACGATCAGAAGGATTGTCTGCTGCTGGATGCAATTTGGTGGGACACCGCCAGGCACTACCACCACAAATTGAGATCAACAACTAAAACCATCAAAGTTCGAGGACAGCAGAATTATACCTAAGGTAATTGCAACATTCTTCGCCATTTAAGATGATATAATATGAGACCAATTGTTCCATACATAGGGTGGATAATCTTATGATGCAAGACTTTAGAAATTCTTTTACTTCAAGGGTTTAAATGTTTTGCTTTGCTGAGAAGTCTGCCAGACACACTATGATCTATAGACTGGAGATGGAACATCACAGAAGAATGTTGGAATTGACCCGGTGAGTTGTCTCTTTCAATTCTAGAGTTTATATATTATCCTTCTATGTTCTTTGATGGACTTGAAGACTGATATTTAAGGTTATAGTTTTCCTTAGTTAGAATTAAAGTTACATATAGGACTTTAGACTCATAAAGATAGGATAGATAAAAGAATATTTTCTTTAAATATTACTAAATGTTAAAGGACTGAAAAAAAAGTTCTATCTGTGATTCCTGTTATAAACCTAAGTTTTCTTACAAGAATAAAGCACAATATGATGGAAAAATTAATAACTAATAGTTATAAAATTAGGGCTTATTGGAAGAAGGAAAAATTAATGAGAACAAGAATTTCTGCCAATAGGTAAGTCCCTGACTCAGGAGAAGAAGTAAAAACAAAGTTAAACCCCCAAACTTTCAGGTGTGCTTATCAATCTTGCCTAAACAAATGATGGATTCTATTAACTTAGATCCATGAAGACCTTGTAAATAAATTTGTACTCTATGAACTGTCTGTATCTCAAGCTTCACTTTCTGTTTACCCTGTTATAAACCCCTCAGAATTTTAAGCCACTACCTTACTTTTCTGACAGAGTGAGGTCCCAGCTGGTTTGATTTTTACCAGTAAAAAACTTTTGCTTTTGCAGCCAGGAGTCACTTCCTTGGAAGTTGAGGAAACCAGTAGGCATAATAGTAAGAAGCTGCTCAAGGAGGCTTTATAGGCTATAGAACTCCAGGTGACAACTATTTGAAAATCAAAACACTGTTGTGCCAGCGACATGCCTGTACTACTTCCTGCTTACTTTTGCAGTGTTTTCTGAGTTGCAAGTAGGCTAAAATGCTAGACAATACCAACAAAAGGAAGTGGGATTCAGGAAATGGACCATTTATCAGAGGCATCAGTTTGTAGACCCTGTTGAAGATTCACCTTGGCTGGGCTGGTTCACAGTAAGTTGGGAGAGCACTATAGAGGAGCAGGCTGTAGTCAGCAACTGATACTCCTCTGCCAGAAGCACAAATCGCCTGAGACATGTTTAAACTGGGAACAAAGGTTAAAATGTATATATTTAATTGGAACTCTTAGTTCCTTACCTTTGGTGATCAAGAAAGACAGCAAGACCAGGGAGAAAATTCCATCCTCAGGAAAGCTGTGTTTATCTGCAGTCATTTTTGATCTGTAAGAAGTGGATAAAAGCTTTATGACATTTGATCCTCTGAAGCCTATATGAACTGTGTTATATAAAAGGACATAAAAGTTTTAGATATATTATCATCACCAATCTGTGCTGAAATCCAAATTGTAGAAAAAGTAGATTTTGGGTATCTATAAAACAACAGGAATGAACTTATGCCTTTGAGTCCTAGCAAAATTTACAGATTTGGGTTAGAAGCTTTTTCTTCTGTCAAGAGCGATCCATGTATAGATTGGTCAGTGGTGCCTTAGGCCTAATGAAACATCCTTCATATTTACACTTCAATGACACCCAATATAAATAATAAAACTTTGAGTTTGTGACTAAACAGCTGGGAGTCCCTGCTATATTAGCTTATCAGAACTTGATTAAAAGTTAAACTCTGAATTTTTATATTGTAAATTAATTTTTTATATATTTAAGAAGTATATGTCTTGGGCTAGAGAGATGTGGCAAAGGTTAAGATTACTGGCTGCTCTTCTAGAAGTCCTGAGTTCAATCCCCAGCAACTACATTGTGGCTCACAAACATTTGTAATGTGATATGGTATCCTCTTTGGGTGTGCAGACATGTATGCAGGCTGAACACTGTATGCATAATTAATAAATAAATGTTCAAAAAAGACTTATATATCTTTATATTTTTAAATTCTTATTTAGGATCCATATCAAGGCTGCCTTTATTGCGAAGCTCACAAAGTTTTGGTTAGACAAGCCATCAATAGAATTAGAGATCTGAGAAGGATAAACTATATGTTACTTTTGAATCTTTTAAAAAATCACAGGGACCATTCCTTACATTTTTTGCCATATCCAATTTTCTATGGCATTGAGGGGAGTAATTTTTTACCAAGTACATAATGTGAGAGGTGTTTTTTCCCCTGTGGAACCTGGAATTGTAAAAGTCTGAACTTATTTTGTTCAGACAAAGGTGCAGACAATTTTCCAATTCCCTGCAGCCTCTACACAGCCCGAGCTGGGTCCTATCATGCTGCAGGCATTGTGTTTCAGCATCTTGCTCCCTGGTCAGTGTTATCACAATCCATGCTGCCCCACAATGTTCTTTAGAGATCTTTCTTTGGTCATTGTTAGGTTCTATGATTATTTGTCTGAAATTATTACAGTTTTTTAGTTAATATTTAAATGTCTCATTCTACAGATCTCTGTAGTATTAGAAGTCTTTCTAGGTAGATCTTAATAGACAACTTGGTTTTCAGTTACTCGATTTAAGCTTAAACTTTTAGAATATGTATAGGAGACAGAGTGAGGTTTATTCCTATTATTAATCATTAATACTTAGTTTGAATATAACAAAAGTTAATCTAAGGATGGCTGGTAACTTGTGTTTCTTAACATTTTATAATAGTTACCAGATTTTATAAAACTAGAACTTTGCATTGTCAGTTTTAGCTTTAAAAATACTGATTTTAATTTGAAACTCCTTTTATGGAAACATAAAACAGGTATGTGATTCAGTTTATCTAAATACATTATGCTTACCAAATTTAGCAAAAACAAGGATGGATTGCCCACTGTATCATAAAAAAAATGAGCTTCTCAACTTTTGGTTAGTATATACAGTTTATGGCTTTGATCTTAAATTTTAGCCCTTTAATTTAAGTACAAATATTAACAATGTAATAAAACACAAATATAATGCAACCTTCTGAATTTAAACCTTTAAAAACTGTTTTATAAAACAATTAAACATCCTGTAATGGCATCTTATAATATCAAATGATTTTAGCACCCTTTATGTCTTTAAACCCATTGTCACCTTGGTGCCTGTTAAGTTTATGTTAATTTCCAGTGTTTATAATTGTAACGTTTTAACTAGTTTCAATTTTTAACAGCTTTCGACATAAAACAGAATTAATGTCATCTACATTAAAAGGGCATCTGATTTTCTGATAATCTGAATTTAATGACCAGTGCTCAGAGGTAAATTTTGAGCTGGGGGCTGTTATCATTAGACAGCAAAAATGTTTAAACCATTTTTGTTTTAGCTCTATTCTTGCAATAAACAGGTTTCTAACAGGAAACACTGATAGAAATTTTTAGCAAGTACATATATTTTTCTTGAGAGAAATAAACAGAACTTTTAAACCATTAACCTGGTATGGTCAAAAATTTTAACTCATATTACTAATCTTTAGTTTGTATTTGTAGATATGAGAGCCCACGGCAAACAGTTTACGTCTTTCTCGACATTTGGCGCCTTTTCTTTGAACCTCCATAACTTTTTACATTACCTTTTGTCTCTCTCGATTTTCTCAGACATCCCTAGCGTAGAAATGTCTCTCCTTTTCTCTTTTTCTTTTTTCTTATCAGTGACTCTTACCCAGATATGCATGCCTGAAGTGAAATCTTATTTATTTATTTAATTCCTGACTCTACCTTCTTACATTGGTGCTTTCCCCTGAGCCTCTCTGCACCCTCTGCTCTCTTAACTGTTAGCTCCTTTTATGAATTTTGTGGGTTACACAAGATCTTCTTTTATGTTATCTTTCAGTATTATAATTTTATTTTTATATCTTTTCCACTCTTCTGGATCTTGCCAATCCTTTTTCCTGTTCTACCTTTTATTGCCCAGAGAAATGGAATCATACTCGTAACACCTGAAGTTCCTTCTGATGTACTCTGTTCTGCTTTGATAAATTGCATTGACCTATAAATCTGCAGACCACTTGACCTGTCTACTAGACCACTGTTATCTTATTTTGTCTTCTTTGCTTCAGACTGATTGTAACAAGTCTGCACATAGCCGTCACTTGTAATTACCATATATTTTGTAATTTTTATTTTTTTAGTTGACACAAAAATCTTTACCAAAGCTGTTCTCCCCAACACCCCTCATCCTCCTCCTCCCCACTCTCACCCTCACCCCTTTCCCTAAGGTCACAGTCACTGCCACCTGAGGAGAGGAGGGCTGGGCGAGGGTCTGGATCTGTCATTAGCCCCTAGGGATTCAGAACTCCTCTCCTCTCTGACTGCCCACCAGGTGGCCCAATGCACCTAGGCCTTCAGAAACCCAGCATGTATCCAGGATGAGCATGGCTTAGGACTTCTGTACCAGGAGGAGCCTGGTGTTGTTTACACTGTTGTTCTGTATTACCAGCAACCTGTAAGATTCTGGCCTGGGGTACTTATTTTATTTTATTTTTTATTTACTTATTTATTTTTTATTTCACATGTCGATCCCATTTCCCTCTCTCTCCCTCCCTCCCACCCATTTACACGCTATTCCCCCCACATGCACCCTTACCACCCTCTGCTCCCAGCTCCCAACCCAATTCGAAATGTATGACAATGCCATCCTGGTGTAGTCATGTAGATCTGTCAAGTCATTTGAAGTAGGGACTAGGACTTCTCTCCTGTTTCTAGGTTAAGGTTGTACCCTCCATGGGGGATGTATCTGCAATGACCTTTTGTGCATGAGGAATACATCCTGGTTCCACTGTCTGCAGTCCCTAAGACTGCTCAGTCCTTCTGGCTGAGACCCATATTTAGAGAAGACTGAGTTAGTACCATTCTGGATTCCAAGCTATCAGTCTGGGTGCCTGTTATTTGCTCCTTGTTCAGGTCAGCTGTCTCTGTGTGTTTCTACAACCTGGTCTTCTTCTGTCCATCTGCATCTGGATTCTCGTTAAACTCAGTGTTTAGGTTTGGGTGTTTGCTTCTGTTTCCAACAGCACTATAGGAGGGCTCCATGATGGTGAATAAGTTAGTTGTTGATCTCACTATCCAGGAAGGGCATTTATGGTAGACTTTTCACAGTTGCTCAAATTGTTAGTTGGCAACAGTCATGTAGGTCTCTAGACCTTTCTTTAGATTCACTTTTCTCTTCAAACCAATACTGGCTCCTTCTTTTATTCTCTCTCTCTTTCTGTCTCCCTCTCTCTCTTTCACTCACTCTCAGTCTCTCTCTCTCTCCCTCTTCTGTCTTGTATTCCTACCCTGACTCAATCTTCCTAGTCACAATTTCTTTCCTATCCTTATCCTATCTTCTTATCCATTCGTCAATTGAGGATCATCTAGGTTGTTTCCAGTTTCTTGCTATTACAAATAATGCTGCTATCAACATCGTTGAGCAGATGTCTTTGTTGCTGGGATATGGATCATTTGGGTATATGTCTAAGGGGGGATTGCTGGGTCACGTGGTCAACTAATTCCCATTTTCCTGAGGAACCACCATACTTATCTCCAACATGGCTGTATGAATTTGAACTCCCACCAGCAATGGAGGAATGTTCCCTTTCTCCACATCTTCTTTTTATAAGTTTTCATTTGGTGTTTTTAATTTTAGCCATCCTGGCAGTAGTAAGATAGTATCTCAAAGTTGTTTTGATTGGCATTTCCCTGATAGCTAAAGATGTTGAACATTTTCTTAAGTATTTTTCAGCTTTTTTGGTTTCCTCTATTGAGAATTATTTCTTTTGTTCTGTACCCCATTTTTATTTTTGATTTTATAAAGTTTTTTTTTCAATCAACGCTTCTATTCTTTTTTTTTTTCATTTCATATAACCAAGTCCATTCAAATAATAACAAATATTTATAGACAATATTTGGGGATTTGGGTGTCATTCTTTCCAAACTACTTCCTGCTGGTAAGAGGCACTGTCATGGGGGATTCTATGAAGAGGCAGAAATCCTGCATGTAGTCTGTAAGGCTGCTTTGTCCACCTGTTTTGAATGTAGGATCACCTGGTATTCTCTATCAGGTGGTCTGGCTTGATCAAACCACATTAGTCTGGAAGGAATGCACAATTTTTCATTTTCTGTGGAAACAATAATAGAAATCCTTTTCCCCAGTAACATGTCCTTGAACTTAATTTTGGAGTCAAAGCATTTTTTTTTAAATTTAATTTATTATTTTACATGTCAATCCCAGTTCCCTCTCCCTCCCCCCCTCCCTTTCTTCCGCCTCCCTCCTTCCCTCATTTTAACCCTCGCTGCCTTCTCACATGCATTCTAACTACCCTACCCTCCCATCCCCCCACCCCAATTCCATATGTAGGGGAATGCCATCCAGTTGGCATCATGTAGAGCTGACAGGTCATGTGAAGTAGGGACTAGTGCTTCTCTCCTGTCTCTAGATTAAGGCAGTTATCACTCCATGGGGAATGTGTTCACAAAGTCCTTTTGTGTCCCAGGGATACATCCTGGCTCCGCTGTCTGAGGTTCCTTAGACTGCTCAGTCCTTCTGGCTGAGACCCATATTCAGGGCGGCCATGCTGGCTTCCCAGCTATCAGTCTGGTGGCCTGTTAGCTGCTCCTTGTTCATGTAAGCTGTCTCTATGTGTTTCTACCACCTGGTCTTGTCCTCTAGACATGCATCTGGGTTCTATTTTGACTTAGTTTTTATGTATGGTTATTTGCTCCTGTTTCCAACAGGCATTATTTGAGGGCTCCATGGATAAGTTAGTTGTTGCTCTCACACTCCCTCACCCTCTGGGAAGGGCATTTATGGTAGCCTTTCCAAGGAAGCTCAAATTGTTAGTTGGGAGCAGTCTTGTAGTTCTCTAGACTTTTCTTTGTGTTCAATTTTATCTTCAAACCAATATTGGCTCCCTCTTTTATGTTCTCTCTCTCTTTGTGTCTCTCTTTCCTGTCTTCTATTCCAAACCAGGCTCAATCTTCCTGGTCGCACATGTTTTCCTTTCCTCCCCCTCATTTTCTCCTACTACTCTCTCCATTCGCTGCCCCCCCCCCACTTCCCCTGAGCTCTGGGGGACTTGTCCCTTCCTGGTTCTGTGAGGGACTTTATATGAATCTCTTAGAATACACCTTGTATCCTAGTTCCTCTGCTGGTCTATACCCCATTTTTAATAGGGCTGTTTGGTGTTTTGTTGATTAGTTTTTTGAGTTGTTTGTATATTTTGGAGATCAGCCCATTGTCTGATGTACTATTGGTGAAAATTGATGGGAGATGCCATTCTGTAAATGTTGGCCAATAGCCTAATTGGTGTTCAGTATAATTCTTGTACTTTCATGTGCGTGTGCGTGTCCTTCTTCAGATTGGGAAAGTTGTCCTCAATGGTTTTTTTTAGTATGTTTTTGACACCTTTGAGCTGGTCTTCCTCACCTTCCTCGCTGCCTATTATTCCTAGGTTTGGTCTTTTCATGGTGTCCCAGATTTCTTGGATGTTTTGTGTTAAGGATTTGTTGGATTTATGAATTTCTTTGGTAGATGAATCTATTTCCTATACTTTATCTTCCATGCCTGAGATTCTCTCTTTTTTTCTGTTGGTCATGTTGTGTCTGTAGTTCACAATCATTTGCGCAGTTTTTCTATTTCCAGCATTCCTTCGGTTTTTTTTTTTTTTCTTTACTTTCTCTATTTTAGTCTTTCAGGGTTAAAAGTCCTGGGTGGTTGGAGGAAATCTGGGATGAGCCCACAAACTTTGTACCTCCTGGCTTTCCTCAAGTCCAATGAAGTTATTCCCAAATGTGAAAGCAAAAGGTTTTAATTGGGAAGAGCAAAACAGTCTGGGAGTTTACTCTATTGGAAGGCTAAGTTACCTAGCAACAAAAGTGAAATGGAGGCTTGACACCACTAGTCTCAGCTCATAGGGTTTTCAAGGTTACAGCATTTCATAGAGTACAAAGTTTGCTTGCAAGGGCATCAAGATTGATTAGCACACCTGCAAGGTTTTCTTTTTCTTTTTCCTGTATCTCATGAAAATAACATGTGGGGTCTGTACTCTGAAATCAGGAAGTTATCCACTAGAAGAGATTCTTGTTCTTTGTAGTTTTTCCTTCTTGCCATTAACCCTAATTTTTAAATTTTTCATCACATCACATAAAGTAAAATATAAATTGTTAAATGTCTCCAAGAACTGTAGTCTTTCCAAGGATGCACAAAAAGCTCATTGAAGTTGACTAAAAAGATGTTTTTACACAGGGCTCCCTGCTCCCAATACTCTGAAGAGATTCAAACCACAAAGTTTTAGTCAGAATCATATAACTGATTCCAGGGAGATTCACGTATCTCATGAAAACCCACAGGAAGTAAAATCTGTCTTCATGTTCCCACTCAGATGTTGGGAGGACCCAACACATGATTCATATACTACACAATGCACTCCTCCATCCTGGGGACAGCGACCCCTCACTCACAATGTGATTACTGAGCTCTCCCAAGCTCTCCATTGACCTTACTGCAGCAATAATCGAAGAACAGCACACACAAAAAAAGGTGCCAGCTCTCCTTTAGAGAAAAGCCTGAATCTGGCATTAAGAAGGTCCCTGTACCTTTATTATTAACAGATCTTGAGGAGGGAATGGTTGGCTAGTGATGACTGAGTAACAAGACCACCTTCTTAAAGACACAGCACAATGATTCCTGACCTGGACTTCCAACCCAGACAAAAACCATTTCTAGGTGAGCAGAGATACACATTTCTACTGAACTGGCTTTGACTCCAAGAGCAAATACTGCTCTCTTCCTGCACCCACTCCTTTCTCCTGAAAACAAGGTGGCTCTCTAGCTTTCACAGGCCACAACACAAACACGTGATGCGATTATTCCCTGTCCTAACTACTAATGAGAGACATTTTGGCACAGAAAATGAGATGTCCTGTAGTTTCCCACTGATGTCAGATGTACTGAAACCACTTATTTCATGGTTGTCACTGGGACTTCAGAAAACCAGGGGAAAAAAAAAGTAAAGAAAATAGGAACCAGATCTCAAACAAAAAAGAAGAAGTCTTTCTGCAATCTCAAGGCTGGATGATGGATCCACTGATTTAAAAACCTGACAACAGTCCTGTTCAAGAAGAGAACATTGAATAATGCAGCTATTTTCTCACTGTACCCTGAGGAAGCTCTGCTCGGTCACCACAGTGCTTGTAGAAGCAAGCTTCCCAGCCCAATTCTCTCAGAGTATTCAAATTACCCTGAAGACAACAGTTTTTTTATTATTATTCATTTTTCAAGAATTTCCGGAATAAAACTCCCAATGCATTGGAGCTATCACCCCACGCATCTTACAGGAGAAAGTTATATTATCTTCTTTCTGATATTGTGCCTTCCCTTCTCTCGTGGTTTCTAAATTGTCTGTGACCACTAGATAAAATGTACACCCACTTTCCTTGACCTCAGGAAAAATCCCAGAACAAACATCTTCTTTTTTTGCCATATGCCCTAAAATCTCTCTCAAGTTTTTAATATTCTAGGCACCCTTCCCTCTGTTGACTAAAATATTCATTCCCATCTGCATTTTGTAATTTTATCTGCAACATCTGCACATTTTTTTGAGGAAGGAGGGGATGATCTTTCACACTGCTTGAAGAGAGTGAGTTGTCTATTTTAGACAGGGGTAAGTGACATTGTGATCTGTGTCTCTACAGTTGGCTCTTAGGTCTGGATCTTGAGTAGAAGCCAGACCGAAGGTACCCATGGTGTGTCTTTAGCACACTTTAACCCTTAAGGAAGTGATCTTGTTGATCAAGCCTTACTAGCCAATCAGCAACATCAGGCCAACCTGCGAGTCACAGGCATTTCAGGACACTTCTTATAGCCATACTGTAGGCTTTTGTTCTTGATGCAGTTTTGGTTTTAAGCAGAACTAGTGCCCGTGGACTGATTGCTTTTCTGGGAGTGCTACTGTAGTAAATTGTGATTGGAACATGGTTGATTACAGAAGCCAAAACATGGTGAGTGATGGGATGCTATCATAGATGTTTTCATAATTACATTGAACTTTCCGAGTATTTCCAAAAATAATTGTTAATGTGCCTTTTTAATCAGCATGTTGTTATAAATTGTTGTTCATTGTCATAGGGTTGTATTCATTTCATGTTGCAAACTTACCATGTATAGGGTCTTAATTCTGATGCTTCATGCTCCAAAAGACCATTATTTAGTTCTTTATTTTTGTTTTATTGCTAATCTGTGGAAGTGTTTGGCTCATCAGATAAAACATGTTGTGTATCTTGGCAAGAGACTCAGTACATCTTTTGGGGGATGAACAGAGGTCAGATACTGACACATCACTTCACATAATTAATTACATCCCATAACATGTATACTCATCCAAACCATTTTCTCTCATGCTCAATAATATAATAGATAGTAATAAACTTGGAAAATTGATAAATATTTATTACACCAATTCTATTACCATCAATTCTAGTATTGACACCACAATTTAGCTTTGACACACTACACTGGAAATTGTAAAGCTAATTGTACTTGGTCTTAATAGTTAAAACCTGAATTCAGATATGTGATTAATGATGAAAAATCAGAGAAGCAGAGCAGCCCACCCCTAGGTCTTACTTCTACTGAATCCTCAGACCCAAGGGGTGGGCAATTCTGATCCTACGAGTCTTCCATTAGAATGGAACAAACTTCTGTCTTCTTCCACTTAATATTTCTCCTCACAGCCATATCTACCTCCCAAGTACAGGGATAAAGGAATGAGCCACCACCTGTCTCTCTTTCTCTTTTAGACTGGGTCAATCTGTTGTAGCTTGGGGCGACCATGAAATTACAGATACCACCTCATTATGTCTCCCAAATTCTGGGATTAAAGGTGTGCTCCACCATGGCCTGTCCTTTATGGCTAACTACAGCCTAGCTCCAGACTCTCTTCTTAAAGCAATTTTTTGTTGTTGTTGTTTGTTTATTTATTTAGATTTGTGTATTCTTTTTGTTTGGTGTTATTTTCAGACAGGGTTTCCCTGTGCACATTTCTAACTCAATCAAACACACGGAGATTTACCAGCTTCTCCCTCTCAAGCACTGGAATTAAAGACATATGCCACCACCACCTGGCAGGCTTTATTTGCTAAAGCAAAACAAAATACCACAATGCCACCATAAAGGAGAAAACCTTTATGGACCCCACAAATTTAATGGCGTGTGGATCCTGCTGAGTTTATCACTTTATAGCTTTAAAGCCTATTTCTTTGACATACTCATGAGTACTGAAGACCAGCTGAGACACCCACACCCATGAACCAAACACATACCAAATTCTTCAAATTTCCATTGGTCATCATGACTGATATACTAGCTAGCCCACAGCCTGTGAGACATTCCAATAAACCCACTTTCTACAGACACAGAGAGATATGTTCTACCAATCCTGTTCAAACAGAGAACATTGAATAATGCAGCTGTTTCCTCATCTTCCTACTGAGGAACCTGTGCTGGTTCAGCCTAATACTCATAGATAAAGGTGTTCTTCCCAGCACCATTGTCTTTGAGTATTCAGCTTACCTTGCAGATGACACTTTTTATTATTCTTCATATGTCAAGAATTTGACTCAAATATCAGGAATAAAACTCCAATAAAATAGACCTATATCAATGGCTTCTGTGAGGAAAAGATATATCATCTTGTGTGTAATATGGCTCCTGCCTTTCTCTCATGGTTATCTGAGAGGCCTGAGACAACCAGGTAAAAAGTCCCCTCAGGTCTCCAGACCTCAATAAGACAGCACAGAACAAACATCGCTTGTGTCCTAAAAAATTTCTCTATACCTTAAATATTCTGGGAATATTTAATAAGAGAATCATTTCAGTCTGTATTGTGTAATGGTCTGAGCAAGCTCTGCACGAAAGAGAGATAGAACCTGTGCACTGCAGGAAGTGAGCTGGACTGTTTATTGGTGACATGGGTAAGCGACATTGAAATTTGTGTCTGGCTATGTTGTGTTGGGTGTTGTCTTTGATTCCAGCACTCAGGAAGTAGAGGCAAGTAGATTTCTGTGAGTAGACTCTGGTCTACCGAGTAAGTTCCAGGACAGTAGGGCCACACAGGGAAACTCTGTTTCAAACATCAAAAGAAATGAATGAATTAATCAAATAATCAAATAATTAATTAATATTAAACAAGTAATGAGAAAAATCTACTAGAATGCAACAACAACAAGATTAATAATAATAATTAGGAAGGAATTGACCAGCTCAGTTTAATGAGCAAGTTCTAGGAGAACAGGCGCCACACAGGGAAATTCTCTCTCAAAACAAAACAAAACAAAACAAAACAAAACAAAACAAAAAATAAGTTCCTGTTTGTGCAGATCTGTAAAATTTCTAGGTCTGGAGTAGAAACAAGGGCAAAAGGAGGTGCTGGGCTTGCTGTGTCTTTAAGAACAGTCTAACCCTTGGAGAACTGCTCTTGTCACTCAAGCCTCACTAGCCAATCAGGGACACTGAGCCAACCCTCTAGTCTGAGGTCTGGAGGAGACTTCCTGGAGCCATGCTGCAGGCTTGGTTTTGAATCATAACAGGAGCCAGAGGATTGATTGCTGCTCTATGAGTGGTGCTGTGGGGAATTCTGGGAGGACCATTGATCAACAGAGAAGCTAAAGCATGGTGAGTGAGGGGATGTGGGAGGGTGGGATGGGGAGTAATGAAATTCTTTTTGGCAGGCCCTCCAGCAGGAGGCTGGACTGGAATGTGCTGCCATATTCAGTATTCAGTTAGGCCCCTGGTGGTCCAGCAGCTTCCCTGACCACGTTGTGGCCTATGAATACTTCTCCATGTGTGCTGTTTCTGAGGAAAGGATTTTGATCTGGTAGCATTATGAATAAAATTCTGTGTAGTCAGCTCCATTATGGTTTTGGTGTGCAGGGATGGCTATTTACCAAAGAAGGAGAGGTTCGGTTACTTCAGTGCCTTCCAGCAGTCCTGCTTTTAACATCTAAAGTTTAGGGGTCACATCCATTCAGAGTTATTATTATTTTGTTTTTGCCATCAAAATAACATTTCTTTTGTGAAAAAATAAACAAATAAAAAGACCTTACTTTACATTTTATCAAACTGCAAGTGTGTGTCACTGTGCCTGTCATGTATTTGGTTTTGGTTTTTGATTTTAGTTTTTTTTTTTTTTTTTTCTTTTTGAGACAGAGTCTTTCTATGTTGCTTAGACTGGCCTCAAACTATGGCTGTCTCCCCACATTAGCTTTCTGAGTCCTGGAGTTACAGGAAGTTCAAGCTGGATCTATGAGACCCCACAGATGGCCAAGTTTTTAAACTAGGCATCCCAGAGGAAGGGTGGCAATGACCTCCAGTCTAGACAAAGATACTTACCACTTTCCCGCTGAAACTTTATTGAAGGTACTTAATTGGCAAATTCCTTTTCAATCATCAGAAAAGCAAATGAATTGAAAAAAAAGAAAGAATTTAACAGCTAGGCATTGATGCCACTCACCTTGAATCCCAGTACTTGGGAGGTAGAGACAGTTGGATTTCTGTCTGTTTGAAGCCAGCCTGATCTTCACAGGAATTTCTGGACACGTTCCATAGCCACAGCAAAACCCTATATCAAAAACCTAAAACAAAACAAAATAAAACAAAAACAAAGAATTGAACAAAAAAATAAAACAAGAGAGAAAGAGAGAGAGACAGAGATAGAGAGAGAGAGAATTTAGCCAAGCAATGATGTTTCAAGACTGTAAACTCAGCACTCTGGATATAGAAGCAGGTAGATCTCTGAGTTGAAGAACATCAAGGATACAAAGAGAAACCCTATGTGTGTGTGTGTGTGTGTGTGTGTGCTACCCTGAATTATGTACACATATGTACATACATATCCAAGTGTCCATGGAGATAAGGAGAAATCATCATCACCAGGAGCTTTCTTTACTGGTGGTTTGGAGATACCAGGTTTGGGTGTTAGAAATAGAAGTCCAGTCCTCTGGAAGAGGAAGAAATACTCCTAACATGAACAATGTTGCTAGCCAAAGAGATTCACTACTTACAGTTAGTTGTTCTACAGATTATTATTATTATTATTATTATTATTATTATTATTATTATTAATTGTTATATCATTCTTTGCTGCAGCATTGAGTGATGATACTGGATCCAACAAACTCAACAAACCTACCTGAGTTTATTGGGAAAGGGAGTGAAGGCAGTGGTAGATGTCAACCAATTGGGGGCAGAAATAGAAAGAGAGAGAAAATTGGCAGTAGTTGCTTGCTAATAAAGAGGAGGGAAGAAGTTTAGAACCAGGCTCTGCAGTTGGGGCCCTTTCAACTGGGGACATGCGGGTTCCATTGGCCCAGCTCCTCATGGCCTTTGCATGCACTGTCTTATGGAGTCACTTAATGAATGCAAGGCTTAGCCTTCCAACTTTGACAGCTTTTGAGATGTCAGTGTAGAGTGATCATCTCTGAAAAACAGATCCAGGAGGGAAGTGAAGGTTACCTGTGGAAATTAGAGAAGCTCGACTCCAGGGCATGGAAAGAACTTGAGCATTAGAGAGGCCTGTGATCTGGAAAGGTTCCCTAAGAAGAAACAGGCCCTGGAGAGGACATGTGTGGAGTGACAGTCAGGTGTTGAGGAGAAACCACCAGGGCAGGAAGAGAAGTCTTTGGGAGTAGGAACAGGGCCAGGTTGCCTAGGATGAGGGTGAATCCAATAAATCAATTATTAATATTAGGTAGCACATGTTTTACTGGGTGCTATTATTTCCCTTGTTAATTACAGAACATTAATGTTATAAAAATGTTATAAAGGACACGAGCTGTAAGTGTGTGACAAAGGCCTTTTAATCTCAACATTCAGGAGGCAGAGGGAATTCTTTCTGTTTGAATGTAGTTGGGTCTACAAAATCATCTCCAGGACAGCCTGGGATTCACAGTGAAACAAATTCTGGAAAAGCACACAAAAGACCACTCCAGCAAATATGTTTTTATTTATCCCTCCAAATGATAAATAAAATATGTCATGTGTCTTAATTTTCTTTCTACTCTTCAAGACTTACCCTAAGAAATTCTTTTGCATTTTTTTACTAGTGAAAACATGTTTGCATTGTGTCTGTCATGCACAATAATATTGGGATTTTTTTTTCTCTTTCCTGACTGGTTATCCATTTCTCCACAAAATGCCCAGTGTAATAAGCATCAGTCAAGGCTTTGGATGTATTCACATTCCCAGTGTGTGTGTGTGTGTGTGTGTGTGTGTGTGTGTGTGTGTGTGTGTGTGTAGACCAGAAAACAACTTTTGGTGCCTATTCTCTCCACCATGAATCTCAGATAATTTACTCAGGTCCTCTAGACTGGGCCCTGGAAATTGTTTTATTCCCATTACCCTTCCAAATCTGGCATGATTGTATCGTAATACCTTGTTGAGTTTATTTTTAATTACATTTTAATACATATATTTGCTTTCATTATGTGAATTGTGTCTGTATGAATGTATGCAATGCATTTGACTGCTTGCAGAAGCCATAAAAGAGCACTGGATTACATGGAGTTGGAGTTATAGGAGGTTATAAGCCACCAGGCATGGATACTGGGAAGTGAACACAGGTATTTGGCAATAGCAGTAAATACTTGTTTAAATACTCTTTGCCTCTGATATAGCTCTAAAGCTCCTAATCCTAACTTATATTTTTAGTTAAAAGTATGTTTTCTTGTGTAGTTTTAATTACATTTTTTTTTCTTTCTTTCTTTCTTTTTTTTTTTTTTTTTTTTTTTTTTTTGATCAAACACATGCCTGTACACATGTGCTATCTTCCAGGCTTTACCAATCCCGGAAACTCTGAGGGAGTGGTTAATGCTTCTTTCATTTTGTGTCACTGGAATTTGGTATAAAGTGCCACTATCCAATGATCTACTTCAATGACCATTATTGTAATTTTTAGTTTTAGTTTAAATACAGAGTATTGGGTTTCATAGTGGTATCTTTATATACTTGTGATTATGTGCTTTCCTTGTTTGTTTTCTTCCCACACTACTCTCCCTTTTGACTCTCCTCATCTCTAGCTGATTCCATTTCTTGTAGCATTTACTTCCAAGATATATTTACTAGTCTTTGCAAGTAAGTTTCTTGAGCAAATTTTGTATCTACCAAAATAGTGTTAAAACAAAAATTAATTAAAGAGATGGGGTAGAACAATCTATATTCAACAGAAAACACTGATATGACATGTCAATTCTTAATATCTATGCCCCAAACACATGATGAGGAAACATACCCTGTTTGCATCAGGAAGAAAATATTGAATCACAGTTAAAATTAACAAATTAGAAACAAGGAAAAATAAAATTATTGAATGAAAAACATATTTGATTTTTGTGTGAAAATCAACTATACAGACAAAATTAAGAGAGAGAGAGACATAATCAACAAGGAAAACCACAGAACCATAAGAAATATTTTAAAAATACTTCATCCAAATTGGGAATATATATCTTGATAGGTACCACTTACCAAAGTTCAATCAACAACACATGAACAATTTGAATATAGAACTATCACGCATAGTGAAATAAAAAGAATCATTACAAGCCTCACAACCAAAAATAAGTAAGAATTTAAATAAATAAATAAAATCTGAGTGAAACATTGTTTTAACATTGGAATTTACCAGCCTTTCAAAGAAGAGTTAGAAATATTACTTCTCAACTTATTCCATGATATAAAAACACAAGAAACTTTACCCAATTTATTTTATGATGCCACAGGTACACAGATATCCATGCATTCAGGCTTTTTTTTTTTAAATATTCATACATAATTTATGTCAGATGTTACTACATCATATACCTTTAACCTGAAACAGGGTACAGTGGAAATTTGGCTTTCTGGATAGCCCTTAACAATCTGGATATTGCAACAGGTTGACAGACTTGGGGAATCCAATTTCAATAATTCAATGGATGATAGCCACTCTGCCTGATGACGTTGAGATCATAAACCTTACTCAGCAAGGCTTTCCTATGTTGTGGGAAATATAAAGAGAATTGGAGATCAATTTTATCTCATGAATATATGTGAACAAATAATAAAATCCTCATAAAGAGATTCCAAAACAGGACAAAATATCATCCAAACCAATAATGGAGGCATCATTGCAAAGAGGGTGTGAAAATACAACACAAAAAAATCAAACATATTTAATGCACAATAAAAGTAAATTTTAAAAAACATAACTGTATTGTTTCCATTCCAGAAATTAGAAAATTGAAGGATAGAAAACAGGTTTAAAATACTCATCAATTTACTTGAATGGCATAATGATGCTTTCCTTTTCATGCTTATTTCACTATAGGCATGTTGTAGTTTGAGAGACTGGTAAATACGATGCATAACTAAAAGGAAAGAGCCCTGCTTTGTTTTTGTGCGAAAATCAGTGAGGTTGTAAGCTGAGTTCATCAGTGGGTATGCTACTTTTAGCATGTGGGAGGGGCACTAGAATGTGACACAATGTTGGATCATGAATGTTGCCTGGTAATTCTGCTTGCTTTCTGTATCCTGGTATCATGGGCCAAGTACAAGAGAGCAGCTTCGAGAAAGTGTTATCATGGGACATTACAGTCTCCCAAGTTAACTGTCTCCTAAAACTTTTCATGACAGCATTTGATACGCCTAACCAAGTCATAGCCAAATCTCTGGAATTTTGCCTACAGCTTTTACTGGTTACCAAATTCAAGATTCCCTAATTTTCAGAAAACATAGTCTGTGGAGAAACAGTCCAAAGGTTTCTCTTTATGAATGTTCTCTATCCTAAGAAGTAAAGCTATGGAACAAAAGATAATAAGACTCACAATTTTTCTTCAAAAGGTGAGTTTTCCATTGTTAACTTCCTTCAGGATGGCGACAATCCATTTGTTAGAGTAGACCTAGGGATTATTGGATTGGAAGCCATCTCTTTGGAGGCTGCCGTCCAACATTAAATATGTGATGTCTTCTAAAGCCCTGCATGCGCAATGACATATCAGCATTTAAACCACTTACTACTCAACTCTGCGATTAAATAAGGGATGAAACTGGTTTTTTCACTGAAACATGTGGGAGTCAAGTGAGAGTCAACTGTGTCGAGTTGAAATTACAGACCATTTCATCCTCTGATTATGTTGTTATTTGATTATTAAAATAGGACATTAGATAATCGATGATCAGTGGATATTGGTTCCATGATGTGGGAGTCAATTATTATAGAACATCTAAGTCTCAATTATGTAGTTAAAATATTAAAATTAATCACAACAGGATAGTTCACGAGTCTGGTTGGAGCCATGTTAGGGAAGTGGATGATGTTATATGTACTCATTATTTGATTATTAAATTATATAAAACAATGATTATGTCATCCATGAAACCTGGAATTTGGTGCCACAGATCATCTAATTACATAAATAAAGTATTTAAATTGTCAATTCTTGTTAATACCCAAGATGATGTAAATGTTTGTATAGTTATGTAAACCTAAATCTTCCATTCCATGAAGAGACCTGTAAAGCACCCTCTTGTGGCGGTAATGTGCAATATCATCACATTTCATGATTCACTGTTTCAATTGATGATGATGACATCCTTCACGACTGGCGTCTGTCCATGCTTCCCTGCCAGTTAAACGCTACATCACCTCTTTATTGCGACAGTTAACTATTACTGACTTATTTAATTCTTTGAATTATTTAAACGACAGACAATGCCAACCCATCACCAATTAAGATTAGGGTGCAAATATCTGTCAGGGAGAAGTTTAGGAAAGTTGTAGACATGGGCAGAGCATTTTCTGAATGATCAATGCATCTCACATTGTACTAGGGATTTTAGATGATAGAGTCCAGAAGCAAAGCTGCTGATGCCCATGCTGCAGCCATCTTTTCAGCTGGTATCAACATTTTGGCTACTACTGCTATGCCAGGAATGGGCCCATTATCTCAGGTCCTGCCACACCACAAACAGAGATTCAGGCGCTGCCGATGATGTATCAGTAAGCATAAACAAATGGATTAAAGGATGAAAAGTAAAATACAACAAGCATTAAAAAAAGAAAATTCCAGATCATGCTGTAACACAAAAATCCATATATATATAATTAAGAAAAAGAATGCCATTTAGAGCATACACAAAATTAACTCCAAGTGTGAATACTCCCTTAGCCTAGAGACAAGGAGGAGGGCCCGCGCCAAACCCAAATGTCTTGACAGGTTTTGATGAATCCTCCTAAATAACTCAGCCTTCCAGAGAAATGTATGTGGGATGGGATGGGGAGGTCACTGGAGGAGGGAGGGAGATGGAAGTGAGAATGATATGCAAAATAAGATCTTTCTATTTATTTCTTAACAACAGAATTTAAGTTATTTTGATGGCAAAAAAATGGTAATATCTCTGCATGTATCTGACCCCAAAATGTTAGATGTGAAGGGCAAAGCTTCTGGAAGGCACTGGACAAACTGAACCTCTCCTTCTTTGGTAACTTGCCTTCCCTGTGCACCAAAAGCATAATAGAGCTGACTTCAAAGTATTTATCCACCTTGCTGCATAATCAAAATGCTTTCCACAGATGCAGCCCACAAGGAAAAGTATTCCTGGGCCACACCCTGGTTTGGGAAGCTCCTAGGACCACAATGGGCCTAACAGACCACTGAATTTGACAGCACATTCAAGCCCAGCATCCTCATAGAAGGCCTACAAAACAGACATTCATGACTCCCTATACCACCCTCTGAATCCACTCACTCACCATGCTGCAGCTTCTGTTCTCCTCCATTTCTCAGAAGCACTCACAGAGCAGCAATCATTCCTCTGGTGCCTATTCTGATATAAAAGCAAGCCTGCAGCATGGCTCCAGGAAGTCTCCTTCCAGACCTGAGACTTGTGGGTTGGCTCAGTGTACCTGATTGGCTAGTGAGGCTGGATTGACAAGAGCTCATCCTAAAGGGTTAGAGTGTTCGTAAAGACACACCAGGCCCAGCACCTCCTTTGACCCTGGCTTTTACTCCAGACCTAGACATTTCAGAGATCTGCACAAATAGGAAATTATTTGGTTTTGGGGTTTTTTTTTTTTTTTTTGACAGAATTTCCCTGTGTGGCTCTTGCCATCCTATTCCTTGCTTAGTAAACTGTGCTGGTGAATTTCTTATTAATTATTAATATTAATCTTGTTGTTGTTTTCTAATAGTTTTTTCATTCACTGTCTAATATTTATTGATACATTTATTTATTTATTTTTATTTTTGCGACAGAGTTTCCCTTTGTGGCCCTACTGTCCTGGAACTTACTCTGTAGACCAGGCTGACCTCTAAATCAGAGAGATCCACTTGCGTCTACTTCCTCAGTGCTGGAACCAAAGGCAAAAGCCAACATTGCATAGTCAGACATTAATTTAAATGTCACTTTCCCATGTCATCAGTAGACGGCCCAGCTCTGTTCCTGCAGAGGAGAATTTCAAACTTTCTTTCTCTCTCCACACAATGTGAAGAGCTTGCAAAGATCATTATACAATTCAAACTAAAACTATTCTCTTCTTCAACCATAAATATATATAAACAAAAAAACAAACTTGCTTTAAGAATAGAATGTGGAGCTATGCAGTGGTTAGCCATAGAGGACAGGCCATGGTGGAGTACACCTTTAATCCTAGCACTTGGGAGACTTAATCAGGTGCATGTCTGTAATTTCATTGCCACCCCAGGCTACACCACATTGATCCAGTCTAAAAGAGAAAGAGAGACAAGTGGTGGCTCATTCCTTTATCCCTGAAATTGGGAGGTAGATATGGATGGGAGGAGAAAGAAATATAAGGAGGAAGAAGAAAAAAGCTCATTGTTTTCTGAGGGAAGACTCCTAGTATCAGAATTGCCCGCCACTTTGGTATGAGTACTTTAGTAGAAATAAGAGCTAGGTCTTGGCTGCTCTGCTTCTCTGATCTTTCATCATTAATCGCATATCTGAATCCATGTTTTGATTTTTAAGAACAATTAGAAGTAGCTTTACAATTTCCAGTGCAGTGTGTAAAATCTAAACTGTAGTGTACAACACTAGAATTTGTGGCAATAATATTGATAGTCTAATCTTTACCATTTTCTCAAGTTTATTGCTATATTTTGTATGTATGAGTTTGAGAAAAAATGGTTTGTATAAGTATACAGGTTATTGATTGTAGATTGTAGATAATGATGTGAAGTATCTGAACTCTGGTCATCCCCAAAAGATGTGCAGAGTCTCTTGCCAAGATACACAACATGTTTTATCTGATGAACCAAAAATCTTCCACAGATTAACAATAAAACCAAAATAAATAAAGAATTATATAATGGTTTTCAGAACATGAAGTATCAGAATTTAAGATCCTATACATGGTAAGTTTGTAACATGAAATGAATACAATCCAATGACAATGAACAACAATTAATAACAAAATGCAGATTGCAAAGGCACAGTAACAATTTTTTTGGAAATACTCAGAATGCTTAATGGAATTATGCAAACACAGTACACAAACTAACATAATATGACTTTTATACTTACCACAAAGCAACCACAATCAAAATATGTATAATATGTGTAAGAGAATAAAAGAGATAGAGTGAATAACCCAAGAGCAAAGGTCAAAAAATATCAACTATTAATATAAAGTACAAAAGAAACTTAGCCAAGAAAAGTGTGATCTTGACCAATGTTATTCAAATATCTATGAATCCATGTGTTCAGAGATTAAATAAACACAGACTTCAACACTACAATTAAATCAACTAAAAGTGACCCTTAGACACTTTTGACCCTGTAGCTATGGATATTTATTCCAAAGACAGGATGTCCATGTTCTAGAGCTCTCCATGCAAAAGGAGTTGACCTTCTGCTATGGCTCTGTAGACCTTTACACCCCTTTATTGTTTCAGGTAAACCTAGCCGCACTGATGCACACTCCACAGACAACATGGGAGAATAATTTAAAATCAACTTCCTGCCAAGTGGTTTATGGCCCAAGGTGAAGATCCTGACCTAACTCCCTACCCAAAGCCATACACACCTGAGATATCTCTGCAGAATAGAGAATCATTTTGTTCACCGGAATTTAACGTCAGTTAACACAGTATTGTAACTCTTGGTAGCAGAGAGTTAAAAACATTATAATCTTATATTGCTGAGAGACATCCACATCACCATTTTTTACTACTTTCTAAAATATTTATAAGGCAAACCTGAAAGTGGAATGGAATATTCAGAACTTGAAGAAATCAGACCTTCAGTTATCCAGCGTCAGCCCCCACTGCACACCAACAGCATTGCATGCATATGCACACTGGACAGTTATATAATAAGCAACACACCCACCCATGCCAGGGCTGCAGAGTCTCCCCCAAACCAAGAAACACATGGAGAGGAAGGCTCAGAGGACAAGGGTAACTGCCCAGGTCACCACATGTACCAAAAGAACCCCAGTCTGTCTCATGGTCCATACAAATTTTGCAGAAATGACATCTGAGCATACCTGCTTTGAAAACCGTACACTCAGAATAGTGTAACCTGTGTTCTTCCTTACAACTAGATAGAGCATAAGGAAAAGAGAATCATGGAAAGAAGGCTTCTCAGAGTCCAGCATTCCTGGGACCACCCAGTTGGACCTAAAATTTTGCAGCCCACTACCAGAGAATCAGAAATCAATGACTCAGATTGCATAGTCCTTGTAGCTCTGCACTACCCACCCAGCAGATAGCGGCCTAATCCTGAAAGTTTGTGTTTTAGTATACATTCTTCTACTGTCCTGGAAGTCAAGCTGCTCATTATTAAAATCACACTGTACCTTGTGTGCACATTTTGCTACACACTCATTGTTACTGGCCAGTAACCATTGACCTCATACCTGGGAAATACTGCAGCCAAATGTATGACACCTTCTAATATTCACTGTGTTTAATGTGAAACTCCTGTTTAAGAAAAGGAGGCTGTGAATTAGAGAACACAAGTAATCATGGCAGGGCTTGTGGGCAGAAAAGGATATGTGGATATGATGTAGCTATGATCTGAAAAAAAATATTTTGAAAAGATGAAAATAGCTTCATGGCCATGTGCTCCAGAGACTAGGGGATTCAGTTAGAGCACACTAAGTATTCCTCAAACCTTTTCTCTCAGACTGTACATCCAAACGAACAAAAAAAAAAATAATAGTCCTGTTACATAGTCCACAAGAGTTCACCCAGACTGGTTTTGGCTAAATACTGTAATTATAGTAATTTGTATACATGATAAGGTCTCTCCTCTATCCAAAGTCTTGATAGCCCTCATCTGTGGATTCCAAGAAACTGCCCTGTGAGACAATGATGGATTTTCTAGGAATGATTATCTAATTCCACATTGCTCACCTCAACTACTGTTGAAGGAGGAAACCTCAGCTTCCATCGTGCTTCTCCCTTTCTGCATTGTGACTCCACCAGTATCCAAGTGGGACATGAATTCAGTCATTGCACAAATCCCTCTTCATTTATAAGACCCCACAATAATCAGAGATCTTGGGAGTTCACTCATTTTCTGGTCTATTTTCCTTCTCCCTGACCAGGCAAGGGCCCAACTGGAACGAAGTGTAGGATTTTCTTCCCAGCACTGTACAGGTGAATCCAGGATTAGGAGTTCAAAACAATTCTCAATTACACAGCATAAGACAAGCCACAGTTAGAAGAAACGTTGCTCTACACAGAAATCAATAATCAGCATCACTTGAGAAAAAGAATGAAATAAGTAAAATCTAAGAAACATAGGAGTGCAGCAAAATAGTGATAAAAATATTAATATGTTTAAAGAAGACATTTAAAAAGGTACCAAAAACTGGGTGGTGGTGGCAACTATGCTGGTGCTCAGGAGGCAGATGGAAGCTTATCTCTGTGGGTTCAAGACCAACTTGTTCCACAACATATAGTTGTAGGACAGGCAGCAGAGCCAAAAAGAAATGGGGGTCTCTAAAAAACAATAAATAAAAAACAGGAAAACAATACAAAAAAATCAATGATAGAAAGAGTTGGTTTTTTGAGAAAATTAACAAGGTAGAGAAACCTTTATCCAAACTAAACAAAAAGCATAGAGAGAACATGAAAATTAACAAAATCAGAAACAAAAAGTAGTACATAACAATAGACACTGAGGAAATGCAGACAATTTTAAGGACATATTTTGAAAACCTATACTCCACAAGGTTTGAAAATTCAAAGGATATGGACAAATTTCTGGATAACTATTACTTACCAGAATTAAATCAAGAATAGACAAGCAACTTAAATTGACCTATAACAACTAACAAAGTAGGAATAATAATGAAAAGCCTTCCAACATAAAAATCCCAGAGCCAGATGTCTTCTTCAGTGAAGAATTCTACCAAAAATTCATGGAAGAGCTATATTAATACTCCTGAAATTGTTCCACACAATAGAAAAGAAGGTTCATTACCAAACTCTTTTTATGAGGCTACAATCACCTTGATGCCCATCCACACAAAGCCATAAATAAGAGAGAAAATTACAGACCAATACCCCTCATGCACATTGATGCAAAAATACTCTAGAAAATATGGGAAAACTGAATCCAAGAATATGTCAGAGAAATCAACTCCTATGATCAAGTAGGCTTCATCTCTGGCTTGCAGGGATTGTTTCACATATGAAAATATATCAAATATACCACTATATAAACAAACTGGAAATGAAACGTCACATAATCATCTCCCTAGATGTAGAAAAAACCTTTGACAAAATTCAACATACTTTAATGTTAAAGGTCTTGGGGAGATCAGGGATAACAGGAATTTATGTAAACATAATAAAAGCAATATATAGTAAACCCATGGGAAATATCAAGCTGAATGTAGAGAAGCTTAAGGTGATTCCTCTAAAATCAGGAAAAAGACTAGGCTGCCCTATCTCTACATATCTCTTCATTATTGTAATTGAAGGGCTAGCTAAAGAAATAAGACAAGAAAAGGAGTTCAACGGGATGCAAATTGGTAAGGAAGAACTCAAACTTTCTCTATTTTCAGATGATATGATAGTTTACATAAGCAACCAAAAATTTCTATCAATATTCTCCTACAGCTGTAAAATATATTCAGTAAAGTATGAGGATACAAGATTAAATTAAAAAAAAATCTGTAGCCATTACATATTGAGTCAACAAAGGGGTTGTTCAAGAAATCAGAGAAACATCACCCTTCACAATAGCCACAAACAACATAAAGTATCTTGGGGTATCACTTACCAAAGAAGTGAAAGACCTATATAATAAGAATTTTTGTCTTTAAAGAAAATACCATAAAATGTAAAGATGTCTCAATCTCATGGATAGGTAGAAAAAACCTAGAAAAATGGCAATCTTACCAACAGCAATCTACATATTCAATGCAATCTCCATTAAAATCCCAGCACAATCTTTCACTGACCTTGAAAGTATAATATCTACTTTATATTGAAAACCAAAAGAACCAGAATAGCCAAAACGACCTGTATAATAAAGGAACTTCATGAGGGATCATTATCCCTGACTTTAAGATCTTCTACAGAGCTATAGTCCTGAAAACAGCCTGGTATTAGCACAAAAATAGACAAGTACCTCAAAGAAATCGAATAGAAAATCCTGATATTAACTCAAACACATACTAACAAAACAGCTAAAAGTATACAATGGGATGAGGAAAGCATCTTCAAAAAATGCTGAGTAAGGTTTTCCGCCCGCTGCTGGTCTTGTCCCGCAGCTGTGCCAGCCCCAATTAATATACACAGACTCTCTATTTGATATAAATCTCCATAGAGGAAATAAAAAAATGATTTAAGACACTTAAGAAAGTATTCAACATCCTTAGCTGTCAAGGAAATGCCAACTAAAACAACTTTGAGATACCATCTTACTCCTGTCAGAATTGCTAAAATTAGAAACAGCAATGCCAACTTATGCTTGAGAGGATGTTCAGAAATGGGTACACACCTCCACTTCAGGTGGAACTGCAAACTTGTACAGCCATTTTGGAGACTAGCATGGCAGTTTCTCAGGATAATGGGAATCAGTCTACCACGAGACCTAGTAATCTCCCACTTAAGTACATACCCAAATGATCCCAATCCATGCAACCAAGACCTGTGATCACCTATGTTCATAGCAATATTATTTATAATAGCAAGAACCTGGGATCAACTTAGATGCCCCTCAACTGAATTATAAATAAAGAAGATTTGCCACATTTACACAATGGAATACTACTCTGTGGGGGTGGGTAGAAACAATGGAATCTTGAAACTCACAGACAAGTGGATGGAACTTGAAGAAACCATCCTGAATGAGGTATCCCAATCACAGAAAGAGAAACATGGTATGTATTCACTCATATGTGGATTTTAGACATATTGCAAAGGTTCACCAGCCTACAAATCAAACTGCCAGAGAAACTAGGATAGAAGGAGGATTCTAACAGTTTTACATAAGGACACTCGTAGAAGCAGGAAGGGACAAGGTCCTCAGAGCATATGGGTGGGTATTGGCAGGTAGTGAGTGGAGAGGGAAGTAGCACAAGGAAAATGGGAGGAGAGGAAAGATTGTGGGTCTAGGAACATTTGGTCAGGGGAGGAATAGACTTGAGAAGAGAAGAGAAGAGAAGAGAGGAGAGTAGAGGAGAACAGAGGAGAGAAAAGAGAGAAAGAGACTATAAAAGAGGGAGTCATTATAGGTTAGAAGAGGAAACAGAACCTAGAGAAATGTACAGAGCCCTACAAGAATGACCCCAACTAACAATTTGAGCAACAGTGTAAAGGCTACCATAAATTCCCTTCGCTGGCAATGAGATCAATGACTAACCTATGCACCATCATGGAGACCACATCTAGTAGCTGATGGAAACAGAAGCAACCTTGGACAACTAAACACTGAGCCAAAATTGAATCCATATGCGGAGAGGGAGGACAAGACCACATTGCAGAAACCCAAAGACACAGCTGATTTGAACAAGGAGGAGCTAATGGGGCTCCAGACTTATAGCTGGGAATCAAACATGGGACTGACACAGACCCCTGAACATGGGTGTCAGCTAAAAGGCCTGTACAGTCTAAGGGTCTTCAGAGAGAGGGACCAGGAAGTATCCCTGTTGCAAAAAGGACATTGAGGGAAAATCCCTATGGAGGGATACTCCATTAACCCTGAGACAGGAGAGACATTTTCGTGTCTACTTAAAATGACTTGAAGGATTTAGATGACCCCTCCTGGAAGGCATCCACCTACGTGTATAGTGTTGGTTGGATGGGAGGAGAGAGTGGCTGGGGGCCTGGGAAGTTGGGACGGGAAGGAGGGTGGGAGTAAGTTGGAGGGAACTGGTTTGATAAGTATAATAAAAAAAATTTAAAAATTAAAAACATTAAAAAGATACCAATGTAATTTTCAAAAAAATAAAGTTAATATTTTAATAATTTAAAAATTTTACATCTATTGACTTTGAAATATCACACCTCCACAGAGAGAACATCACTTCCAGCACAAGTTCTAATAGATCTTAATAATAAAAACTCACAGTAATCTGACAGGGAGGGGAAGGTGAAAATTGAAGGATCACAGATTCAGAGTATCTGGCTACTAGAGTTGTTATCTCTACCTATTCTCAGACAAGCGATGTGTTCCTGTCCTCACACTGCCTACTCAGATTGACTCCTATCGCTTCAATCCCTCAGACTAACTTCTCAAACAAAATCATCTCACATCATGCTCTACTCGCTCCTCTACCTTATCTTCCTCTCTCTGTCCAGCCATGTCACTCCTATCTCCAAATGCCTGCTGCTGGGAATAAAGGCCTGATTCCCATGTCCTGGGACCACCTTAGTGTGAGCTGTTTTTCTTTTAGACAGACTTAGTATGTGTCTAACTAGTGCCATAGTGTGTGTGTCTAACTACTGATTTAATGTGTGTGGATAACTAGTGACCTAGTGTTGGTAGCTAACTAGTGACTTAGGTGTGTAGTTGACTAAATACATAGAAATACATAGGTGCATGGCTAACTACTATCTCAGTGTGTGTGTGGCTGACTATTTTCTTGGTGTTTGTGACTAGCTAGTAAATTAGATGTGTGGCTGACTAGTGACTTAATATGGGTGGGTAAGTAGTGATATATTGTGTGTAACTAACTAGAGACATAGAGACTGTGGCTAAATAGTAACCTAGCTTTGTGGCTAACTAGTGACTTAGTCAATGTGGTTAATTACTGCTTAGGGATGTAGCTAAATATTAATTTAGGTGTATGATTAACTACTGTCTTAGTGTGTGGGGCTAAGTACTGCTTTATTTGTGTGATGGACTTGTGGCTTAGTTTTTGTGGCTAACTAGTGACATAGGTGTGGGGCTGACTATTGATTTAGGTGTTTGTCTAAGTAGTGACTTCATATGTGTGGCTAAATAGTGAGTTAAGTATGTGGCTAACAAGTGGCATGGTGTGTGTGGGTACTAGTGAGCTAGTATGTGTGGCTAACTAGTGGGTTAGTTTGTGGCTAACTAGTGGCTTACACTTAACTACATGTGTAGCTAAATAGTGACTCGGCTTAGTAATCTGATTGTTAGGAACTAGCAGCCATTTGACCCCCCCCCACCCTGAAGATGGGTGGGACCCTCATGGCCATGTCATTGCTACATCAGCTTTACCTGATGGCTCAAGGTTTACCTGGCAGCCAGAGGACTCAGTTACACATGTGCAAGCCTCCCCTTTTAAAGCAAGTGCCCCACACCCCCCTCTTTCTCTCGTGCTTTCAGTTGGCCACCAGCTACCCCCTCTTTCTCTCCCTTCTCTCAACAATCTCCACGTGGGCGCTGAGTCTCCTGTTTGTGTTTCTTAGGCATTAGCTGCACAGCAAAAGAACAACATTGGTGCCAAAACCCAGGCAGACTCTACGTGAGGGTCACTGACAGCTGTCTGCTGGTGGGCGGCCAGCCAGAAACACTCAGGATCTTGTTTCAGATACCAGCGTTCCACCACCATCCCCCCCTCCCCGTTCACTGGAAATACCACCCCACACAGGCTTCAATTAGGTAAGGTACCCTTTTACATTTTAACCCAATTCCTTAAGGTCAGGTACATTCCATGGGTGGAAGACATACAGCCCAGTGAGGTATATCGGCTCTGCTCTCAGACTGCTGAGTATTTCCGGCCTCTGTTGGTCCTGGCAACGTTTTCGGGCTAACGAGCTTCGAATAACGCTCTGCCATTCTTGCAAATCGTGTGGTCACACTCTTGGGCTGATGAGTTCCAAGACTGCATAGTCACTTTCACTCTACCCATGGGGAATAAACCGACCAAGGAAATATCCCCCACCACTCCACTGGGATGCCTGATAGAAAATTTAAAACCTTTTCACTTAATGCCACTTGTAAAGTCACCCAGACTTATTTACCTTTGTACTGAAAAGTAGCCTAGATATCCCCTAGAAAATAATTCAAATTGGCCACGTAACGGCTCTCTAGATCCCGATATTTTATAGGATCATTCAAATTACTGCCAGGGAACAGATAGATGGAAGGCGTTTTTTTTTTTTTTTTTTTTTATATCTCTGCTAAACAATCTCTTTCCCTAAACTTGTTTCGATTCTCTTCCCGGCACGCTCAAATTCTCCTGCCTGCCCCAGCTGCAACCTGTCTCAGCATGGTGGGCTGGGCTGAGGCAGCATCTGCTCAAGACAAAATTATATCTCAAAACTTTACGATTTCTTTCAGCTGTTGGGAATATGTTTATGGCAGCCACCATCTTGAACATGTGGCCTAGCTTTACCCACCATGGTTCTTCTTTCTGCTACATCAGCCATCTAGGCAGAAAGAGTCTAGCCAGCTTCTGCCGCCAACAGAACCTGTAAGTCATTTACCGTTTGCCTTTTATTCTTTGTCTGTAATATCTTTTTTCTCTGACTATGTTATACATAGCTTCACACTCTTGTCCTTCTCAATTTACCCAGTCCTGAATAATATATCTGTACATTCGATTTCAACTTAACTTTATGTAAATGTAAGCTAACTTCATACAACTTAAATTCAACTGTTCTAAGTCTCAAATATTTCTAAATTATTATGTGCCTTTAAATGGTGGAATTTCAGGACTGAAAAACAGGACGCGGCACCATAGGAAGCTGGGAAATGGAGTCCTGGAGCCTCAGAGACCAGAAGAAGTTTAGGAAATGAAAAGATCTTAACAAGCCCAACACATGCTGGGAACTGTCCAGAAGAGAATGTCAAGGGGAGAAAAGAAAGAAGCAGCCACACAGCATGCTGGGAAGTTCAGTTCTGGACCCCAAAGTTTTTAACCGGAAGTCCATTCATAGAAAAGCGGACACAAATCATGCTGGGAAATATAGTCCTTGGCTGCCAAAGATGAAAATAAGAAGTCCCTGGGCAGGGAAGCAGGAAGTGGCCAAGAGAATGCTGGGAAATGGAGTCCTGGGCCTCCAAAAACTACAAACTGTAAGTTTCATTGCTGAAAAACAGAAAGCCACCGCAGAGCATGTTGGGAACTACAGTCCCTGGCCGGTACAGATGAAAACCGGAAATCCCTGGGCATAAAGGCAGGAATAGACCGCACAGGATGCTAGGAAATGCAGTCCTGGACATGAACATCCAAACCCAGAAGTCTCTGGGCAGCGAAGCAGTAAGTGGCCGCATAGGATGCTGGGAAATGCAGTCCCAGCCACAGCAGTTACAAAAGTTCCTGATGGCCTTGGCTGTGATCTGCGAGCAGAAGTCATGCCCCACCCTTGATGATTGACCTGAGTCTCTACTGCCAGGTTTCCCTTGCCAGGAAATCCAGCCCTCGGCTTGCAGCCTGCCCCTCTACCTTTATAAAGATAGCTGACATGTCCCCACCCAGTCAGCCTGTAGATCACACCCTCAGCAGACCTCATGGCCCAGAGGCAGGAAGTGGGGTCTGTAGTGATTGACAGCTGGAGGGGCAGGGTATGCGGTGACTGACATTACAAGGGCCTGGAGGGGTGAGCTCTATGATGTCACAGGAGCCACACTCATCATCCTCAGGGTTTTTACTCTCATAACCTTCTCACCATGGCCACTGCCCTCTGGTTCCTAGCATTGCTGCTTGGTAACCTAAGAGTTTGGTAGGAGACTCCTGCCACGCCCAGCTGGGGGTGGAGATGGTGAGGGTAGGGAAGGAGGGCAGTTCCTGCTCACAGTCACAATTACCTGTGATGTCACTGCCAGGACCAAGTCCTGTCTGCACCATAGGTAATACCCAGACCCTGGCCCTGCCCTCGGGGACCCTAGGAGAGAAAGTGGGGAAGGGCCTGGTGTGGTTGAGGGCAGGGCCTGGAGAGGGTCACTGATTGTGACCTTGGACACTGTGACCTCGGGGTAGGGGACAGGTGAGCTAGGGTAGTGCTGAAGGGGTGGGGCCTGATGCTGAGCAGTAAAACCCTGCCACTCATTTAAATATGCAAATGAGGCTACTAAACTGTTATGTAAAGGATGCACTAGTAATTTTGATTATGCAAATAAGCACAGTGCCTGAAAATCTGGAAGTCTGATTGGGGCTTCACATTTGAGTATGTAAATGAGCAAACCCCAGTTTCTGAAATACACTTTAATATGCAAATTTGTGCTGTTTTGCATGCTTTTGCTATGCAAATGAATGCAAGTATTCCTATCTGTTTGGGACTTTGACCTGCAAATACATGCAGGTTAGGTCATTTGGAGGTGTGGCCATCCAAATTAACCCCAGCAGTTTCTGTACTTGATGTCTTCTGAGTCTCCAGGCAGCTCTTGAATATGCAAATCAGAGTGCGGGCAGGGGTTGGGGCCTCCTCTGACCCTGCTCCTGATGTCAAATGTCCATCACAGGCATCTGATGGTGAAGATGCTAATGCAGGACCCAGTGGTGGCAAGGGCAGGGCCCATGGAGATGGTGAGGGCAGGACATCAGGAGGGGGCGGGGCCACAGGGGTGGGTTTAGGTGTACTCCCCTCGGTGGGCCTGTCCCCTAACCCTGCCTCCACACACCTCACCCCATGTCCTGTGTCCTAGCACTGGGAAGTGATGCACTTGAGGGAAGCTTGCTCTGTCAATCAAACACAGTGCACCAAGGGCATCATGGGAAATGGGTCACTGCTTCACAAACTCACCAGAAGTCCCGCCCTTTCAGTCACTCTCTCACCAGAATACCCGCCCGGACAGTCACTCACATATTGCTGTAAATAAGGATCAGGATAAACAAATAGGCCGAATTGATGTTTAATCAGGGAGAAATAACTTACAACCTAGACAGATGAACACCAGGAAATTCAACCCGATCCTCTCCTGTCCGAGCCACGCCAGAAAGAGAGAGCGCCTTCCTGGCCCCCTCTCCACCCCCCCATCGTCCCATTTCAGCAGGAAGTAATCTTAATATGACTACGCCCCTTTCCCTACCCTTGGAATTTTGGGATAATAGTCATCGTCTTTGGGTTGGTTTTAGTTATTTGGGATTGGGTGATGCTTACACTCAGGTTTATCTTTTAGACAGGAATAGGGAATGGTGGGTAAAGGTATGGTTTAGATGGGATATAAGTAGATTAGCCTATTTCCTTGAGAATTTGAGTATGAATGAGATAGTATTTTACAGCTTACATTGTTATGTATTCCTATGTGGTAAGCTATGTAAAATTAAGTTTATATTTTGTTATATTGTGTTAAATGTTTCCACTTATAATATTTTATGCACATTATTTTTTACCATATTCTATGTATGTATACTTTTCCTGTATTCAAGACATTTTGTATATTGATACAATTTGGGATATTTATCTTGCTGCCCATTATAGTTCTACCTCTTGTCTTGACACTTATACTCTACCTCTATTTTAGTGATTTACATGTAGGTATATGTAAATAGTTATATTGTTTAAGTATTTGTTCCTGCTTTACTCAGGAAAAGTTTTAATCAGTCTTTTTAGCTAAGTTCCCGAGTATTACAGATTATCTTCACTCACATTTCCTGTACCTATGAGATTATAGATAGATGCTTAATCTTCAATCACTTCATAGACATGCAGAACATGGCATTTAAATGTTTTAATATTAGTACTCCATTGACATGAGACACTGTTGCTCCTGACAGCACCGTGCACTTTCCCGAAAATATGTTGGACACTGTTGTTGCTCCTGCTGGAGTTCAATCTCGCCTCAGCTAATGGCCTGTTGGGCATAGAATTGCCCCCACCTTGACCACTGATTTGGACATGCAGTCCTATGTGCTTGCAGGAGACAAATATAGAAGACTGCTTGACCTTGCCAAGTCAGGATAAGACAGCCATTCTATTTCCCTGCTGTTGTTGTGGTCTGTCAAGTTCTCTTGGCCTTAGCCAAATCTGGGTGTACCAACGTCGCTGTGAGACCTAGGGTGATTGTTCAGGTGGCTTGCTGTTTCTGTCCTTGTTGCACCTTTTGGAAGTTGTCCATCCGCATTTCCTGTCTACTCTAGTATTGTTAATTTCCTTCTCAGGTCTTGATGAGGTTGAAGATTAAACTATCACAACTATTATTCTCTCTTCCTAGTTAGATATATTAGGTACTAGACTTACGTTTTCCAGCTTAGGACAACTCTATTGTAAACTCCATTATGCCCTCACCCTAGGACTAGATATGTAGGTCATTTTGTTCTCGATTTTCCTTTTCTTAGAGCACACTTGTTATTCACTGTTTTGTATATAGTTTTGTATTAAGCCTAAATCTTTTCTTTAGACTAAAAGGGGAATTGTAGTGAGGTAGTCCTTCTGTAGCACTGACCACGCCCATTGGGGGGTGGAGCGATGGGCGGAGAGGACCTGAGGAAGGAGGTCGGAGGGGGCCAGGAAGGCGCTCTCTCTTGCTGGCGTGACTCGGACAGGAGAGGATCGGGTTGAATTTCCTGGTGTTCATCTGTCTAGGTTGTAAGTTGTTTCTCCCTGAATAAACATCAATTCGGCCTATTTGTTTATCCTGATCCTTATTTACCGCAATATATATATATATATATATATATATATATATATATATATTGTAGCTCCCTTGCTACCATCTCTTCCACGAATCGGTCGAAGGCCTAGAGTTTGAAATAAAGACAAGACAGTGGGTCATTCGTTCAATGCAATGTCAGAATGCCAAATACTGAATGCCATTTATTGAGGGGCAAGAATGGGCTTAATTACTGACTTACAGCACAGTGGAAAATTACAGGAAATTTAGGCTTAACTCCTCACTATGAGGTGTGTGTTTTCATGAGGTATGTATTGTCATGAGGTATGTGTTGTCACAAGTTGTGTGTTGTCAAGGAGTGTGTTATCTCGAGGTTTGTTATCAAAACGGGAAGAGTACCAACAACAGCCATGGTGCAATGAGTTCCCTCCAACAGCTTCAGGCTTGCTCAAGTTGCTTTGGGTATTACAGTTCTCCCTTTCTTTTAATATAAACTAACACCTGCCTTATTTGGAAGAAGACGTCAGCATAATTACTTACCCGTCATTGGAGAGAGCACCCAGGCCCGTAACCTTCCTGTCTTAGGTTGGATGTATGCCCCCTCTGCCTTACTGTCCCTGGTGAATAGTTTGTTAGCCTCATGTGGGCAGAGGCATTTTACTTCGAGCCAAAGACAGTATCTGTATTGTTAGAAAGTTGGCTTGGGCCTGTTTAGTGCTGTGGCAAAGTAGACAAAATGTAAGGGCTACAAACCCCCCAATGATCTGCTCACAAGTTGAAGTCCTTGTAAAAGGCCTTCTTCATTGGCAAGTGAAATTCATGTTTCATAGATGTTAATGATCTACATGGCTAAAGCATGTGTATAACTGAAAAACTCATCACTCCAGGATTTCTGGAGAAAAATGATGAATTAACACAGATATGTATGAAAGACAGAAGAAGAAGTCATATGAGTTTCTGACAAAAATTCAAGTGTTCCTATAGGAGATTAGTTTGTAAATTTAGTTTAAAAATGCCAATTTGTACTAGATAATAAAGTGTGCTTTGGGTAGCTAAGTCTTAAGCCAAACCACCTGATAGTTGATCCACTGTTCTTGAAGTATTTACCGATTGGGAGAGGGCTATGGTAGAAACTGTAGCTTCAGAGGTGAAGGTAGCACTGGCAGCCATGATACCAGAATCTCCTTTCCTCTCTGCTACACACCTGAGTACATCCACAAGACAGCTGTTACAGTCGGCAGACCTGCTGAGAACAATTGAAACTTTCTCCAAAATTATTAGCATTGTTTACAACAATAAGAATGGAACCAGAATACAGTGCCTGAGATGAAGGTGAAATTCTTGTCCTTTGGATAAAAGTGTAAATTTATAGCCTCTTGATTCAAACTATAATTAGTGGTTAGGATAAAAGGCCACATATAGCTACTCAGACGTGCAGGCATCAGGATGGGTAGTTTCTTGAAGACGCATCGGACCTTCTTTCTGGCTGTTACAATCACCTTCCCTCCTCATATGGTGAATCAGCCACTCAGGCACCCAAACTGAGTTATCTTTGTTTTGTGGAAAGACAAAAACTGACCCTTGTTCCCATACTACAACTGGGTTGGGGCCACACCATTTTCCAGTAGTGACAATCTTCCACATAACTGAGCCATAGTCAGATGACTGAGGGTGCCAATGTCAGTCGGCTGCAGCTCAAGCAGCCCCATGAATTGTTAAAAAAATTAAAATATAAAGGGCCAGAGAAATGTGATTATGAGGAGACCCTGTAAACTCCCGCTTTTTTTGGTTTTATGAAGATAGGATTTAATTGTGTAATGTGCATGCTCTACCATGGCCTGACCATGAGGCTTATAAGGGATGCCTGTCTTATGTGAGATTAATTTTATTTTTTTTTTGCAAAAAAGAGTTAAAACACTGACTACTATAAGCACGTCCATTATCAGTTTTTAATTGGCTGGGCATTTCCATATAAGCAACAATTTGTAAACAATGACTCTTAACATCCATAACCCTTTCTCCAGTATGAGTAGAGGCAAACATGAGATGAGAATGGATATCAACAGATACATGTACAAATTATAGTTGGCCAAAGGAAGGAATATGAGTAACATCCATCTGCCAGATATCATTAGGCGTAATACCACGGGGGCTAACTCCAAGGTGTAGAAAGGTAAGAACTCTTCACATAGGGGAAATTCCATACTGGGTTATCACATTTACAGGTACAAAGAATGGGAAAAGACTGCACAGCTAAAGACCCTAGGGAAAATTTTCCAGCCTAGAGCTTTTTCCAGCTCTTTTCATGATTAAATTTTTACATAAAACAGACTGAGGTTCACCTTGGAGTTATTTACCTAATTCTCTTACTTGTACATAACCTTGGTCAGCCAGCATATTTTTCACAGGCGCAAACTGCCTGTGAATCCAGGACTCAGATGGGTAATATTGTGAGACTGCCAGATTTTGAATGTAGGCTAAGCAAAATAGAAAGAAACTTTCAAATACAAATTCAAAAACATAATGAGAGTAAGAAGCTAAGTGAAGCACACTTGCCCTCCCCCACCAGCACTTCATAGATAGAGGCAGGATTGTCAGGCCTGCAAGGTCCTCTTTTGCTAAGAGAGAGCGCAAGGTGAATGTTCACTATAAGAAATCTTGCATATGAAAGGAAAATATCCACAGATAGGCACAAACATTGCAAAAAAATCATAACCATATCATCTTTGACACCTATAGTTAATCACTAGAATTTAGCAAACAGTAACCTACATAATTTGAAAAAATAAAAATATTTCAAATTGGTGCATATTTTCTCACTGAAAAAGTAAAGCTGCAAGTGCATCTTTAAAAAACAAAGGCATATGAAAGACCCATACACACTCACGTAGAGGAAAATCCTCTAAAACGTTGAAGAAAAAAGTGAAACCCTAAACATGACATGCATATGACAAGTGTCATCCTGTTCTACAAGTTCACCTTACAACTGGGTAGTGGGGTACCTCTAGTAATGATCCAGCAATTCCAGCTACAACAGAGATTGAGACAGTTCAGTAGGCTACCTTATACCCAGGAGTTCGAACGCAGCCATAGCATCAACAAAAGAAATAAAAGAAAATTTAAATTTCAGGTCAGGATTTTCAATGTCAGGCAAAGAGTCGAATCCCCACATCCTCCTTCTACTAACAATTGACTTTTAACACAGACAGTTATAATGGAGAAATATGTTGCCCCACATTACAGCTATGTAAATTCAGTGATGTCTACTCAGTTATCTTTGGGTACCAGTAGGGTGGATATCTCATGACAGTGTCCTCTTGCTTCAATATTAAGATAAACTTAATGGTGGTCCTGCATGGAAGACCACTGCAGATTCCATGGAAGGAGAGGGTGACTAAGGTGGGGTACAAACATGCCAGACAGCCAGAATTTGAGTGAGAAGTTTTATTAGTAAGGGTAAAGAGATGGAATGAAACAAACAAACAAACAAACAAAAAACAGATAAAGAGAAACAGACACATAGACAGGTGACAGGAGAGAATGGGGAGACAGGAGCACAAAGAGATGAAAGGAGAGAGAGCAGAAATAGCAGCAAGAGAACAAAGAGCCTGAGAGAGAGAAGAGGGAGGGAGTGTAAGTGGGCAAAATCTGTCTTTATAGGGGTCTTGGGTTCTGCGGTTACAATAGTATTCACCGAACTCTGGGCTGAGCATAGAAAATTCTTCAGTGCATTCTCCCATGTAACAGAGTCAGGTTACCACAATGCCTGGGTCTTACAGGTTGATTAGAGGCTAACAAGCTGTTGCATCTAGTAAACAAACCTAGCCATTGATTTTTCCAAGAAGTGATGACACCAAGTCAAACACCAGAGTGGCTGCAAGTAGTTATGAACTTAATTCCTAAACTGCCAGCAGCAACTGCTGTGTCAGGAGCTCATTCCATCTTCTGGGTCTCCTTGTGCTAAAAGTGAGAGAGATGCAAGCTGAAACCAATCATCTGACTCAGCAGCTCATTCCTACACTATGGAGGACAGCGACAAAGTGCTTCAGAGAAGTATCTGGGAGTATATTCCAGAGAGTAGTGGTGGAAAGCAATTGGAGGCAGGTAGGCACCTCCAAAGGTGTAAGCTTTTTAGAGCAGGAGAGATTGAGTGACTAATTGAAAGAAGTGTGAAAATCAATTGTAAAGTACAACACAATGGATACACTCTCTCATATCTGGAAGGCTGGACTATTTGATTGGGGTGAAATGTGAGATCAAAGAATCCAGGGAGGAACAAGAATACTGTAATGTTTCTGCTGTGTGGGCAGGAGCACAAGAGCAAAGACCCCTGTGAACTTAAAATCCTGGTGAGTGGAAAGGAAAACTGAAACCCAGAGTTTCTGATGCAATGCTTCAATAATACTGAAATAATGAATCCATACTTAATCAGAGCATAACTGTCCTGGGTTGCCCTGGAGAATAGGAAACAAGGAATCAGATGGTGGATCTAAAAGTGGATGCCTTTGCATCTGCTACACATCCCGGTCAAGACTCTAATGTCAGCTTTTTAAGGTCAGAGTCTGAACTGAGGTGTATTCAGATGCAGATGAGCATATGCATTAGGTACACTGAGGTTGGGGAACGGAATGGTGCTACCTGTAACTCACTGTTATAGCTGAAGCTTCGCTCTACCCTCCTTATCCACCTACTCAAGGAAAAGAGGCCTAAGGTCTCCAACCTGGCAGCTAAGAGAAAACTTCTCTATGCACACCTCCTGCTGAGTCCACCAACACCTGAAAATTCCACCGCACATTGTCCCTTGCCAGCAAAAAGTATCCAGACTCAGACAAATGCCCCCACACTCAGGGTCTCAGGGTAATTTAGGTGGAAGCCTTGTGGCCTTCTATGTGTATACAAATGGTGGGGATATTTGGTTGCCATGTTACAAATCTCACTCTCAAGCAGCTGTGTATCTTCTGCTTTCCTGGTCCTGTCACTTAGGCTATAAGAACCACTTAGAACCTCAGGTGGACCCACCATTTAGGGGGGGGTGTTCTTGTAAATCCAGGTTTTCTGCTCAGATCATCTCATGAAGTTATTTCTTATGTAGTGCCTTTGGTTCTGTGTATATGAACAGAAGGTGGAGAACCCTGGCGTTGACCTTTCTCATTCCCAATCTGTCTGTAACTCTCTCACTCCCCCACCATCTATTTCTCACTCACTTTCCACATTTCTGTCTCTCACTTCTCTCTACTATGTTGCAGATCAAATCAGAAGGGCAGAGACTGCATCCGTCTAAGCTGGAACATGTCCACAGTTCTTTATTATCATCTGTGTAAGTTGCTCCCCAATAATATCTCATATATCATTTGTCTTGGGTCTAGTGAACTTACTAACAGATGACCTCCACATGAATCAATTTTATTAATTAAGACAAAAGTCAATTGCTCTTATTATGTTTAAGTATGTTCCTGTTATCCCTGACCTCTCCAAGACCTTTAACATGAAAGGGTGTTGAATTTTGTCAAAGGCTTTCCTGTATATAGGGAGATAATCATATGGTTTTTCTTTTTCTGTTTGTTTATATGGTGGATAACATTGATAGATTTTCATATGTTAAACCATCCCTGCATTCCAGGGATGAAGCCTACTTGGTCATGGTGGATGATTTCTCTGATGTATTCTTGAATTTGGTTTGCCAATATTTTATTGAGTATTTTTGCATCGATGTTCATCAGGGATATTGGTCTATAGTTTTCTTTCTTAGTAGTGTCTTTGTGAGTCTTGGGTACCAAGGTTATGGTGGACTCATAAAAAGAGTTTGGCAATGGACCTTCCGTTTCTATCTTGTGAAACACTTTGAGGAGTAGTGGTATTAGTTCTTCCTTGAATGTCTGGTAGAATTCTGCACTGAATCAATCTGGCCCTGGACTTTTTTTGGTAAAGGTCTTGGAGAGATCAGGGATAACAGGAACATACCTAAACATAATAAGAGCAAAATACAGCAAACCACATGCCAACATCAAACTGAATGGAGAGAAACTTAAGTCAATTCCTCTAAAATCAGGAACAAGATAAGGCTGCCCTCTCTCTCCATATCTCTTCAATATCGTACTAGAAGTTCTAGCTAATGGTATAAGACAACAAAGGGAGATAAAGGGGATCCAAATTGGAAAGGAAGAAATCAAACTCTCTCTATTTGCAGATGATATGATAGTTTACATAAGCGACCCAATAAACTCTACCAGGGAACTCCTGCTGCTGATAAACACCTTCAGCAAACTAGCAGGATATAAGATAATCTCAAAAAATCAGTAGCCCTACTTTATTCAGATGACAAAGAGACAGAGAAAGAAATCAAAGAAACATCACTCTTTACAATAGCCACAAGCCACAAGCCCAGTGTAACGCTTACCAAACAAGTAAAAGACCTATATAATAAGAACTTTGTGGCTCTAAAGAAAGAAATTGAAGAAGGTACCAGAAAATAGAAAGATATCCCATGCTCTTGGATAGGTAGGATAAACATAGTAAAAAATGGCAATCGTGCCAAAAGCAATCTACAGATTCAATGCAATCCCCATTAAAATCTCACCACAATACTTCACCGACCTTGAAAGGATAATATTCAACTTTATATGGAAAAACTAAAGACACAGGATAGCCAAAACTACCCTATACAATAAAAGAACTTCAGGAGGCATCACCATTAATGACTTTAAGCTCTACTACAAAGCTATATTTCTGAAAACAGCCTGGTATTGGCATAAAAATACACAAGTAAACCAATGAGATCAAACTAAAAATAGTGATATTAACCCACACACCTATGAACATATGATTTTCGACAAAACAGCTAAAATTTTAGAATGGGGCGAGGACAGCATCTTCAACAAATGGTGTTGGCACAATTGGATGAGGGTGTGTAGAAGACTGCAGATAGACCCATATCTGTCGCCATGCACAAATCTCAAGTACAAATGGATCAAAGACCTCAACATTAATCCAGCCAAATTCAACCTCTTAGAAGAGAAAGTAGGAGGTACCCTTGAACAAATTGGTATAGGAGACTGCTTCCTGAACATAACTCCAGGGGCACAGACACTAAGAGAAACAATTAATAAATGGGACCTCTTCAAACTTAGAAGCTTTTGTAAGGCAAAGGACACAGAAGACAAGACCAAACGGCAGCCCACAGAGTGGGAAAAGATTTTCACCAATCCTATATCCGACAAAGGGATGAACTCCAAAATAAACAAAAAACTCAAAAAAATAGTCAACACAACACCAAATAACCCTATTAAAAAATGGGGTACAAAACTGAAGAAAGAATTCTCAATAGAGGAAATAAAAAACGCTAAAAGACACTGAAGAAAATGGTCCACATGCTTAGCTATCATGGAAATGCAAATCAAAACAACTTTGAGATACCACCTTACGCCTGCCATAATGGCTAAAATTAAAAACACCAATCATGACTCATGTTGGAGAGGATGCGGAGAAAGGGGAACACTCCTCCACTGCTGTTGGGAGTGCAAACTTATACAGCCATTTTGTAGATCAATATGTCTGTTCCTCAGGAAAGTGGGAATTAGTTTACCACAGGACCCGGCAATCCCCCTCTTAGGCATATACCCAAAGGATTCACATCCATGCAACAAAGTCATCTGTTCAACTATGTTCTTAGCAGCACTATTTGTAATAGCAAGAACCTGGAAGCAACCTAGATGCCCCTCAATTGAAGAATGGTTAATGAAGATGTGGAACATCTACACAATGGAATACTACTCTTCAGAAAAAAAAATGGTATCTTGAAATTCGCAGGCAAGTGGATGGCACTTGAAGAAACCATCCTGAATGAGGTAACCCAGTCACAAAAAAAGGAACACAGTATGTATTTACTCATATATGGATTTTAGACCTAGATCAAAGGATCTCCAGCCTATAATTCACACCACCAGAGGAACTAGGATACAAGGTATATTTTAAGAAATTCATATAAAGTCCCTCAAAGAAGTGGTAATGGACAAGTCCCCAAGAGCTCGGGGGGTGGGCAGTGAACGGAGAGTGAAGACAGAGAAAACGACGGGGAGGAATGGAAAACGTGCAACCAGAAAGATTGAGCCTGGTTAGGAATAGAAGACAGGAAAGAGAGAGAGAGACAAAGAGCGAGAGAGAGAACGAACATAAAATAGGGAACCAATATTGGTTTGAAGATAAAATTGAACACAAAGAAAGTTCTAGAGAACTACAAGACTGCTGCTAACTAACAATTTGAGCTTCTGTGGAAAGGCTATCATAAATGCCCTTCCCAGAAGTGAGATCAACAACTAACTTCTCCATGGAGCCCTCAACTAATGCCTGTTGGAAACAGAAGCAAATACCCATACATAAACACTGAGTCGAACTAGAACCCAGATGCAGATGGAGAGGACAAGACCAGGCAGCAGAAACACATAGAGCCAGCTTACCTGAACAAGGAGGAGCTAACAGTCCACCAGACTGAGAGCTGTGAAGCCAGCATGGGACTGCCTCAGGCACCCTGAATATGGGTCTCAGCCAAAAGGAATGAGCAGTCTAAGGGACCTCAGACAGTGGAGCCAGGATGTATTCCTGGTGCACAAAATGACCTTGCAAAATGACCTTCATGGAGGGATAACTCCCTTAATCTAGAGACAGGAGAGAAGCCCTAGTCCCTACTTCAAATGACCTGTCAGACCTACATGACTCCTACTGGATGGCATTCCCCTACATATGGAGTTGGGGTGGGGGGATGAGATGGTGTTTAGAATGCATGTGAGAGGGCAGAGACGGTAAAACTCAGGGATGGAGTGAGCAAGTTTGGGAGGAAGAGAGGGAGGGAGAGGGAACCGGGATTGTCATGTAAAATAATAAATTAAATTTAAAAAAAAAAATGCTTTAACTCCAAAATGTAAGTTCAAGGACAAGTTACTGGGGAAAATGATTTCTATTTTTGTTTCCACAGAAAATGAAAAGATGTGGATTCCTTCCAGACTAATGTGGTTTGATCAAGTCAGACCACCTGATACAGAGTATCAGGTGATCTTACATTCAAAACAGCTGGACAAAGCAGCCTGACAGACTACAGCCAGGATTTCTCAATCTTCTTTAAATTCCCCATGACAGTGCCTCTTACCAGCAGGAAGTAGTTTGGAAAGAACAACGCCCAAATTCCCAAATATTGTCTATAAATGTTTATTTTTATTTAAATGGACTTAGTTATATACAATAAAAAAAATTGGTGAAAGAAACAAACCAAGCTAAGCATGGGCATTCATAAGGGGAAAAAAAAGGCTAAAGTCGAGTATGATGTCTAACATGTTCACAAATATTTACATGATGTAGGTTTCCTCTTCCATGATTTCTTCCCTATTTCCTGATATCAAGATGAAAAAACAGGATTTAAAATACGTATAGGTTTACAAATGTGAATGAACAAAATTATGGCAAGTTCATTGTCATGACCTATGTCAGTTTTCTGAGAACATACTTTAGTTCCTCCTACAGGAATACGCAAAGGTGTAACCTTCTTGTGAGAAACCATGAACAATCACAAACTAACACACTGACATCACATAATTAAAATTAAATCAAATCTCTAAACAGATTTCCATATTTGAATATTTTTCTCTAATGAGTACTCAATCCTGTAACCATATTGTTGAGGGTCTTAAAGTCTTCAAAGTTTTCCTGCAACATTAATTATTTCATGTAAAAGAAAGTAAGCATGAAGGATTGGGCTTAGAGATAGCAATCCATCTGAATGAGGTTTTTATATAAATCAAGTCAAGGGTTACCATGAAACATGGTTCCCTTACCAGTGAATTTCCAGGACTTTTTTCCACATGAGTTTGCAAGTGAGAACAAAACAGAGACATTGTAGTGCTTGAACTGATTGTTCACACACGAGTCAGATATTTTTCTCTCCAGAAAACTATGTAACTCAATGTGTGTTGAATGAAGACCATACCACATTCTTTCTAGGAAGATTCCTTTCCATAAGGGTTTTCTTAGGCTCACAAAGATTATTGGGATAAGCAAAGTGCACAGCATTACAACAATGGTTTCATATATAGGTTTCTATGCAGTATTTTTTTTTTTTGATTATAAAGACTAATGATATATAGAGAGGCTTTACCACATGGGATACATTCAGTATCTTTCAAGTATTGTCCCACGCTACCGTCTCTCCAGCAAGAACGACGCAGCACACAGATAGGATCCTTCTGCGATAATAGCTTTAATGCTTCTTGAGAGACAGAGCATAAGCTTACACCAACTGCAGAGCGAAGACCCCTGGAGCAAAAACCCACACCCTTATATAGAAACTCAGCCTTGCTTAGGACGTGTCACTCCCTGATTGGTTGCTCGCTCATCAGGCCAAATGACGCCACGGGAGAGGCGCGGGATAAATCTCCTTGCATGTGCCCATAGGCTTATTTATTCCAACCGCCAGCCGGATACCAGCGCCATCTTGTAATGGAGAATGTACGGATGGCTCCCTACATCTCCCCCTTTTTTCTTATTTAATGATAAGGCTTTATATTTTCACAAGCAAATAGGTCACCCATATGTTGAGGGATAGAGGCAGAGGTCGTACCTTCCTAAATAAACATTAAGACCATGTACAAGAGTCGCCATCAGGCTGTTAATTTGACCTGAGGCGCTGTCGACCTGTCCTCTGCTGTTTTTCTGGGAAAGGGGAACTAGGGCAGGCAACCCTTATGCAGGACAACGTGCCTCCTTGAGAGGCCTGCCTATTGAGCCACTCTCTGTGCGATGCTTTGCTCAACATCCCTCATGGGCTGATCAAGCCAGACACTCTACCCTGTGCAATGAGCCTAGGCTCCGGGTGTGCAAGAGCTATCCGGCCGGCGGCCTATTGCTTAAGCATAGACAGCCAAACATCTGCTGACGTTCCACTATCAAGTGCGGCAAGTGCCTGGGCGATAACCACCTTATCTCTTTTTGCCTGATTCCTGAGTTTTGAAAACCAGCCAAAGAAGCAACAGCAGAACACAGCAGATGGCTGCAAAGAATAACCCCACCCCCCACCCATTCCTTAAAATAGGAAACAGCCGAGGCAATCCAAGATGATAGGCCCTCCGTCAGGGACAGATCGAGGCGGGTGGAATTAATCTGGATAATAGCGGTCCTCAATTCTCAGAGGGTCTGTTCAAATTCTGCGGTTCAATTCTGTAACATGAACTGAGTAAGACTCTTAGACAAATTAGCTGCTTTGGTAAAATTTTCATATTGAATGGAGGTGACACATATACCAGGGAACTTCTGCTCACAGCCCAATTGGGCCAATTGCCATAATATGTCCAACTGCTCCTGTACTAAATCTATACGTTGGTTCACCAACATCAAGCCCCCCTGAATTTGAGTATTGGCTGAAATCTGTTTATCCAGAGCCTCTGAAACTGTCCTTAGGCAAAAAGGCTAGACCCAGCTCCCTATTGGTGGCAAAGAATCGGGGAAAGACCTGAGCATTATACATCACCGGCATTGGAAGTGGGAACGTTGACATGATTCCCCAACGAGGCTCCCCTTGGACAGCTGGGATGCTGAGTATCATCGGTGACATCAGGGGGAGCAGTCGGCTCCCCTTTTCTTGTCCTCGGGTCTCCACATATTTCTGCTCCAGGACCATCCGAGTGAGTCTTTCTGGGACCCAGAAAGGATTTTCTTCATTCTGTGGGAAAACACAAACAGCTCCCCTGGATCTTATTAGAATAGGATCCGGGCCTTTCCATTCAATGATTAACACATCTTTCCATTTTACCAGTTCCTTAGGTCAACATGGGTCTGAGCAATGTCGCTCTGCCGCAGACCGACCATGTTCATCCATGTTTAAAAAATTCATGGTGAAAAGTGCCATTGCTATAGCCACCCGTGGCACGGGGGGCAAACCCATCATTATTCCCCCTTTTTGCTTAAGGAGATATGATTTGAGTGTGCGATGTACACGCTCAATAATGCCTGTCCTTGAGGATTATATGTCAAGCCCGTGACATGTGTGACTTGCATTTGTGCACAAAACTGTCTGAATTTTTGAGAAGTATAGGCAGGCCCATTGTCAGTTTTTAAACATTTAGGCTTACCCCAGGCACTCCATGCCTCAAGACAGTGTTGAATCACGTGGGAGGTTTTCTCCCCAGTGAGTGGTGTGGCATGGAGAACGCCAGAGCAGGTGTCTATTGATACATGCACATATTGTAACTTTCCAAAGGATGAGACGTGGGTCACATCCAACTGCCAAACCTGTAAGGGCTGAATGCCGCGAGGATTAATTCCAAAATGGGGTGCAGGCAGAAACTGACAACAATGTTGACAATTGACAACAATCTCACGAGCCTCCTTCCTAGTGATGGAAAAATGGCATCACAGGGTTTCAGAAGTCACATGAAAATTCTTGTGAAATTCCTTGGCAGCCTCTAGTGGCGGGGCTAGAAACAATTTTTCATCAAAAGGTGAGTTTGCCTTTGATGACTTCCTTCAGGAAGGTGATAATCCATTTGTTAGAGTAGACTCTGTGATTATTGGATTTCAATCCATCTCTTTTGAGGCTGCCGCCCAACATTAAATATGTGATATCTTCTAAAAAACCTGCATACACAATGACAGTTCAGAACTTAAACATGTTACTACTCTGCTCTGCGATTAAATAACTGATGAACTTGGGAGTTTCCCACAATCATGTGGGAGTCAACAGAGAGTCAATTGTGTGGAGTATGGCAGACCATTTCATCCTCTGATTATGTTGTTATTTGATTATTAAAATACGACATTAGATAATCCATGACCAGTGGATTGTGGTGACGCGATGTGGGAGGCAATTATTATAGACCATCTTAATATCAATTATGTAGTTAAAATATTTAAATTAATCACGACAGCATCGATCACAACCCTGGTTTGGAGCCACCTTAGGGAAGTGGATGATGTTACATGAACTCATTATTTGATTATTAATTATATAACTCAATGATTATATCATCCATGACACCTGGAATCTGGTGCCACAGATCATCTAATTACATAATTAATGAATTTAAATTGACAATCTGTGTTAATCCCCAAGATAATGTAAATATTTGTATAGTTATGTAAACAACAATCCCCCATTGCATGAAGAGACCTGTAAAGCTCCCTCTTGTGGAGATAATGTGCAATATCTTCACATTGTATGATTCATTGAGTCATTGATTCATTGATGATGATGACATCCTTCATGACTGGAGTCTGGCCATGCTTCCCTGCCAGTAGAATGCTACATCCCTATTTATTTTGACAGTTAGATATTACTGACTTATTTAATTCTTTAAATTATGTAAACGACAGACAGTGCCATCACCGAGTACAGTTAGGGTGCAAAAATCTGTCAGGGACAAGGTTAGGAAAGTTGTAGACATGGGCAGAGTATTTTCTGAATGATCTATGCATCTTCCAGAGTACGAGGGATACTTGGTGATTGAGTCCTGAAGGTTGCACGGTGCCCTCTGAGAAGTACAAGGACTTGACCAAGGCTGGCACGGTGGTCTGGCTGTTGACTACCTGTTCTTCCTCCACATCTTCACATCGGTTGTGATCTACCATGAGAAGAAGGAGTGGAACTAGGAGGTCGGCTCCATCACCGAGACCTGGCAAAAGGATGACGACTCAGACTCAGAACACGGAAGAACATCTCTCTCTCAGCTATGCTATCGATGCCCCTGCTGCAGCCATCTTTTCAGCTGTTATCAATATTGTGGCTACTACTGCTACGCCAGGATTGGGCCCACTATCTCACTTCCTGCCACACCACAACAGACATTCAGGCGCTTGTGATGAAGTCGGGCCAAAAGAATTCATCAGGCAAGACAGTATGAATATCTGACGATTATCTGATGGCATGTTAAAAATGCATGATGACATCATACAGTTTCATACCTGGCAAGTCTGCCCAGGAATTGATGATACAAAAAAATATGTCAACGACTTACATATTTAAAGATGTAATTATTAAATTCTTTCATGATATAATCTGTGATCCCTGAAGTTTGGTGCCACCTTGTGTGACTCAAGTGTGACAGACCATCTAACTATCTGATTATTTTATTATTCATATCTGTCTTCTACTCCAGGGAGAGTAGAGTCTGTATCCACTTTGGTGTTAAATTGTATCTTGTGCATTCATTGTTTTTTTCTTTATTTCATTCTTTCTTGCTTCCTTTCTTTATTTAAATCAACGTTGAGATCATTTTGTTATCTCTCTAGGGGTGAATTATGAAAAACTATCTCTTTATTCATTCATTTTTTTTCAAATCTATGATTAAGAACTCAATGTCACTTCATTATTGAGCAATCATTTAGGCTTCACGCATAAAACACCATCCACTTGTTTAATGTTTATTCATTTCGTTATGAAAATCTGTCATTATGTATTCAGTGATCACTGGAGTTTTCAGCCTCCTTTGGGGAGAACGTTGTAACAGACCATCACGTCATCTAATACTACACTTACTTCTTTAACTGTTAAACTAGGAACTGAAGTAATAATTCATCATTTAATTTACGTATTTAAAATACAGGTAATGATATGGACCATAAATCCCGTTTGGAGTCATATTCTGGGAGTTGATGATGTAATATCATCTTATTATTTCATCATTTAGCTATGTAAATAGATCTTTACATCATCGACCGGTTTAGGACTTTGGTGCCATCACATCAGTGTTAATATAAAAGGCCCACTAATTAATTTTCAATTTAATTTTTTAAAAATGTCATTATTCCAGTAAGAGATCAGTCTGACTACTCCATGTGGGATTTAAGTATGCACCACCATGTCATTTTTCAATCATTTTTCATTATATTTTTATTATTAAAATCGATGAAGATGTTGTTCTTCTTGACTGGTGTTGTGACAAACCTCAATGGGAGTTAATCACATGGCATTATTTAATGATCTAAGTACTACTTCCGTGAAAATCACTGGCAACAGATTTCAGGTGTCATGGATGATATAATCATTGATTTATACAGTTAAATAATCAAACAGTGAGTTCATGTAACATCATCCACTTCCCTAATGTGTATCTAAACCAGGCTCTTGAACGATGCTGTCGTGTTTAATTTAAATATTTTAACTACAAAATTGATATTTAGATGGTCATTCATAATTGTTTTCCACATCGTGGAATCCACTGATCATGGATTATCTAATGTCATATTTTAATAATCAAATAACAACATAATCAGATGATGAAAAAGTCTGCCATACTCGACAAAATTGACTCTCACTGACTCCCACATGATTGTGGGAAAATCCCAGGTTCATCCCTTATATAATGGGAGAGCAGAGTTGTGAAATGTTTAAATGCTGAAATATCATTGTGTATGCAAGGTTTTTAGAAGATCCTACATATTTCATGTTGGATGGCTGCCTCAAAAGAGATGGACTGCAATCAAATAATCCCTAAGTCTACTCTAACAAATGGATGATCACCATCCTGAAGGAAGTTAACAATGACAAACTCATCTTTTGATGTATAATTGTCAGTCTTATTATCTTTGTTTCCATAGTATTAATTCTTAGAAGAGAGAGAATTCATAAACAGAAGAAATAGAATGTTCTTTGATAATTAGGTAATCTAGAATTTGGTGACCAGTAAAAGCTGTAGGCAAACTTCCAGAGATTTGGCTATGACTTGCTTAGGGGAATCAAATGCTGTCATTGAAAGATTTAGGAGATAGTTATCTTGGGAGACTGTAATGTCCCATGATAACACTTTCTCGAAGCTGTTCTCTGGTCCTTGGCCCATGATAACAGAATACAGAATGCAAGCAGGGTTGCCAGGCAACATTTATGAACCAATATTCTGTCATATTCTAGTGCCCCTCCCACATGCTAAAAAGAGCATACCTAAAGATGAAGTAAACTTACAGCCTCACTGAGTTTCTCACAAAAACAAAGCAGGGCTCTTTCTCTTGGGTTCTACATGTTTACCTGTCTCTCAAGCTACAACATGTCTATAGTGCCATGAGCATGAAAAGGAAAGCATCATAATGCCATTCAAGTACAATGATGAGTATTTTAAACCGTTTTTGTATGCTTCAATTTTCTAATTCCTAGAATGGATACAATACAATTAATCGCCTCTAACATAAACCTTTCTCTTTATTGAAAATAAAATAATCCCTCTTCATTCTCTGCCCTTTAGAGGAGCTTGATCCCATTGTTTTTCAGCATTGTTTACATTTGCTTGGTCCAGAAAAGCAAATGCCAGGGCCAGGGCCAGGGCCAGGGCCAGGGCCAGGGCCCAGGGCCAGGGCCCAGGGCCAAATAAGCAACATGAAATGATTTTTCAGGCTGTTGCTTGTAATCACATGAATACAGGATGTGTGTATTTGTGTGTGTGTGTATATGTGTGTGTGTCTGAGTGTGTGTTCGTTTGGAACAGAAGACAACCTTGGGACCTATTCTCTCCACCATGAACTTACAAATTTAACCTAGTTCCCCTAGACTTGACATTGAAATTGGTTTTATCCCTATTACTCTTCCTAACCTAGGGTGATGGTTCCTTGATATTTTGTTTAGTTTATTTTTTAATAAAACTTTACTACAAATATTTGTTTTCATAATGTGAATTGTGTCTGTATGAATGTGTAAAATTCATGTGCCTGCCTGCAGAAGGCAGAAAAGGGCACTACCTAATTGAAGCGAGATGTAAAGGTTGTAAAAGCCACTAGCCATGAATACTGATAAATGTACTCAGGACTTTGGGAAGAGAGCAAAGCATCCTTAGCTTTGACCTAGTTCTACTTCCCCAGATTTAAATTTGCAATTAAAAGTTCTTCTATTTCTTGAGTAGTTTAATTGAATGTGATCTTTTTGATCAAGCACATGCCTGTGCACATGTGCTACCCCACAAACTTTAGCAATCCATACATAATTTTCAGGAGCTGGTTCTAGCTCCTTAAATTTTAGGTCCCTTGAATTGACCTCAAGTGGGAAATGGCTTTCAATGTAAATGACATTTCCCTTTGATTTACCTCAATTGATCTTAATTTTAATATTTTTTATTGTAAAATACAAAGTACATGGTTTCATTATTTCATCTTCACATACTTGTGATTCTATGCTTTTCTTGTTTTCTTCCCACACTGCACTCCAATTTGACCCTCACCATCTGAAGCTGATTCTTTTCTTCTCCTAATTAGTTCTAAAATTTATTTACTAGTCATTGCATGTGACCCGGTTTAGACATTTAGTATCTACCAAAATAGACTTCAAACAAAAGTCAATCAAATGAATTTCTGAAGAACAATCCATACTCAAAGGACAACTCCACAAATATGATATTTTAATAATTAATATTTGTGTTCCAAGGACATGATTAGAAATTATGCACAAAGGAGTAGACAGGAAAACATTATTAAATGAGTGTTAAATTAACAAAATATAAACTGTAAAGAACTGCAAATGCAAGCATAACCAATAGAATACAGCAGATCAAAGAGGGAATCTCAGGCATTGAAGATAATCTAGAAGAAATCAATTCACCGAGGAAAGAAAATTTAAATCCAACAAATCCTTAGCACAAAATATATAGGAAATATGGGACACAGTGAAAAGACCAAATCTAATAATAGACATACAAGAACGTGAAGAAGCACAGATCAGAGGGGAAGAAAGCATATTCAACAAATTCCTTGAAGTAATCATTTCTAGCCAGAAGTACGTGCCAATGAAAGTACTAGAAGCATACTAAACACAAATAGACTTAAATATTAAAAGTCGCCAAGGCACTTAATTATCAAAACACCTATCATACATAATGACAAGAGAACATTAAGAGCAAAACAATAAGACCTAGTAACATATAGAGGCAGACCTATCAAAATTGCAACTGAATTCTCCATGGAATCACACAAGGCCAGATGGTCCTGGATAGATTATGAACAAATAATAAGAGTCCTCAGATGCCAGCCCAGGCTAAAATAATGTGCAAAATTCTCAATCACTATAGACAGCAAAAACAAGATATTTAATGTCAAAGCCAGATTTCCTAACCATATTTCCATAAATCCAGTCCTACAGAAAATTCTGGAAAGAAATTCTATCCAAGCAAGCTAACTACAATAATGAAGACATAGGCAAAGTTAATATCAGTTTACAAGAACCAAAAAGAAAAAGTGGGCGAGTATACTCACAATACCACCACCACCAACAATGAAACAAACAAGAATTAACAATCTATGTTCTTTAATTTCCCAAAATATTAATGGCCTTATTGCCTATAAAAACACACAGGCTAACCGAGTGTATAAGACAAATTCCATCCTTCCAGTGCATACAAGAAATGCATCTAAGTTTCAAAGACAGACATTACCTCAGTGTAAAAGGTTTGCAAAATATCTTCCAATCAAAGGAACTCAAAAAGGAAGCAGGTGTAGGTATCTAAATATTAAAACGTTTAATTTCAAACCAAAATCACTCAATAGATGAAGAAGGTCATTTAATAATCAGCATGGGAGAAATCCATCAATGTAAAGTCTCAATTCTGAACATCTCTGATCCAAATTAAAAGGTACCCATATTCTTAAGAGAAACACTAGTAAAACTCAAAGCTCAAATAAAACCTTACTCATAGTGGGAGATTTCATCATCCCATTCTGAACACTAATCAGGATTACCAAACTTAAGTTTCACAAACAAACACAGAAACTAACAAAAGTTTTGTCCCACTTGGTTTTAGTAGTCATTTATAGAACATCCAATCCAAACACAGAAGAATATAACTTCTCCTCAGCTACACATGGAACCTTCTGTAAAACAGACTACATACAAGGCAACATAACAAACCTCAACAGATAAAAAATAAAATAAAATTGAATAGCCCCCTATATCTTATCAGATCACCATGATTTTGAGTTGGAATTCTTCAAGAATACAAACTGCAGACACCTACAAATTCATAGAAATTTAATAATGAGTAAATTACCATTCCCTGGTCCAGGAAGAAATAATGAAATAAATAAAAGTTTTGTAGAATTCAATGAAAATGAAGGCAGAACATACCTGAAAATATGGGACACTTTTAAAGCAGGTTTACAAGGAAAGTTCATTGCAATCAGTGCTCATGTGAAGTAAACAGATGATAGTCAAATTATATAATTAAGAGCACAACTGAAAGACACAGACCAAAAAGAAACAAACTTACCCCAGAGGAGTACCTGCCAGTGAATAATCAATTTAAGGGCTGTAATCAATAAAGTAGGAACATGGAAACCAATACAAAGAATGAATAGAACAAAAAGTTGTTTCTTTGAAAAATAAACAAGATAGACAAATCTTAGGGGCAAACAAATCAAGAAGCAGAGAGAGAACATGCAAACCAGCAAAATCTGAAATGAAAATGGGGATATACGAACAAACACTGAGGAAACCCAGAGAACTTTCAGGTCATATTTTGAAAACATGTACTATACAAAAGTAAAAAAACTAAGGGAAATGGACAGATTTCTGGATTGTTATCACTTATCAAATTCAAAACAAGGATAAATAAGCAATTTAAATAGATTTAGATCACATACTGAAATAGAAATAGTCATGAAACTCCACCCAAGCCCCCGCCCAAAAAAAAAAAAAAAAAACAAAAACAAACACATAGACATAAGGCCAAAGGACTTCAGTGCAGAATTCTACAAATATTTCATAGAAGTGCTAATACCAATACTCCTCATATTGTCTCACACAATAGAAGCAAAAGGCTCATAACCATTTTTAATTAGTTTTCAATTACCTTGATATGCAAGCCTCACAAAGACATAACTAAGAAACAGAATTAGAGGCAGATATCCCTCATGAACAATGATGCAAAAGTATTCAATAAAATACTGGAAAATCGATTACATGAACACAACAAATAAGTCCTCTACCATTACCAAATAGGCTTCATGTCACAGATGCAGGGATGGTTCAACATATGAAATTCTATCAATTTGATCCATCATATACATAAAGTAAAACAGAAAAATCACATTATCATCTCACTAAATGCTGAAAATGCCAGTGTCAAAATCAAACACCCTTTTATGATAAAGTCCTTGGAAAGAACAGGGATAACAGAAACCTACCTAAACATAATAAAAGCAATATACAGTAAAGCAACATAGAACATTAACCTATGTGGAGAGAAGCTTAAGAGAATTCCTCTAAAATAAGGAACAAGACATCTGTCCATTCTCTCCATAAATCTTCAATATTGTGCTTGAAGTTCTAGCTACAGAAAGAAAACAAGAAAAAAAAGATCAAAGGGACACAAATTAGAAAGTAATAAGTCAATTTTTTACTATTAGCAGATGATATGATAGTTTACATAAGTGACCCAAAAAACTCTACCAATGAACTCCTACAGATGATAAATACCTTTCAAACAGTGACAGTACACAAGACTAATAAAAACAAAAAAAAATCAGTAGCCTTACTATATACAGAAGATAAAAGGGATGAGAGTCACCACCCTTTACAATAGGAAAAACAACAAATAACATCTTGGGGTAACTATAACCAAACTAGTAGAAGGCCTATATTGCATGGTCTTGTGTCTTTAAAGAAGGAAATTAAAGAAGATACTAGAAAATGGAAAGATCACCCATGATCTTGAATTGGTAAGATAAATGTAGTAAAAACTCCAATTTTGCTAAAAGCAATCTACAGATTCAAAGCATTCCCAGGAAAAATCCTAGCACATTTATTACTTCACTGACGTTGAAAAAACAATACTCAACAGTATATGGAACAACAAAAGAGTCACAATAGTCAAAACAATGCTGTATAATAAAGGAACTTCAGAAAGCATCACATTCTCTGACTTCAAGCCCTAAGCTCTATTATAGAGCTAAAGTACCAAAAAGCGCACTTGATATTGTCACACATATAGAAAGGTAGACAAATGGAACTGAAAATCTTGATATTTACCAACACACCTACAAATTCCTGAGTTTTGATGAAACAGGAAAAATAATACAATGGAAGGAGGCAATCATTTTCAACAAATTGTTCTGGCAAAACTGGATGATGATATGTAGAAGACTACAAAGAGACCCATGTGAATCGCTATACACAAAACTTAGAACACATGGATCAGAGACCTAAACATTAGTCCAGCTGCCCTAAACCTCTTAGAAGAGAAAGTTCGAGGTACTCTTGAAGGAATTTTTACAAGAGAGTGTCGCCTCTACTTTGACCATCAAAGAAAACACAACGTTCAGACTCTTCTTTAAGCAGTTTATTCAGGAAACTTGTATAATCTTCTGACCCAGGGGGCAGCCCAGCCCACAGCTTAAAAGCCCTTGGGCAGACAACCCCAGAAAGCCATGCGGTGAAAAACAAAAACAGACAGGTACATATACACAGAAGCAAGCCAGATTCTCAGCTTTTAGCCAAATATGGAATTGTTTAATACAGAGAGTACTCGCCATCGGGAAGGTGGAGGGCAGAAACCAGTGCCATCTTTAAGGTGCGGCACTTCGCAGCTCTCTACAGGAGAATTATTACTAGTCATAATACCAAACACTGGGATCAATAATTAATAAATGGAACCTACTGAACCTGAGAGTCATATGTAAGGCAAAAGAAACAGTAGACAATGTACTGTAAAGAGGCTTTATGTCCCCATCAGTCCAAAAGTCTTAATGACTATATACACATATGTTGGGACATAGATGGGCATCACATTATGGGCCAGGTTATAGTTTCAGTCGTGAAAAGAGGGGAGAACAATGGAGGAGCCAGACCAAAGAGTTGCTTTGGATTTGGACAGCCAGGACATTTCAAAAGGAACTGCACCCCGGGTGTGGCAATGCAATTGAGCCCTAGGCCAGGGCTGTTCCCATGTTGCTGTAAGGGTCAAGGAATGTAGCAAGTTGGAGCAAGGAATGTAGGACAAAGACAGACACTCTTGGTAATCCTTTACTGGCTAAGGGAATCTGGAAGCAGGGCCAGCCTCGGTCCCCTCAAGCCCAGGTGTATGGGGCAATGGATACACCTGTAACCCACCCTATACAGATGATCAGATGATCCCTCAGAGAAACCCCTTTATGTCCAGGACCTTATCTGAGGTACCCCAGGAAGCGCAGGATTAGACCTCTGTTCTGCCACCCGGGCAATATTAACACCACAAATGGACACTCAAGCCTTGAGAACAGGAGTCTTTGGGCCACTTCCCCCAAGAACAATAGGGCTATTGTTAGGACACAGTAGTGCCTTGTTGAAAGGAATTAGAGTTATTCCAGGAGTAGTGGATTCAGACTTTCAAGGAGAAATAAAAACCATGTTTAGGGCAGAAATGGGGGTATTAATGATACCACAGGGTGCTCAGATAGTGCAATTGGTTCTTCTCCAACAATCCCTTTTTAAAGGACATCAGGGGATCTGCTGGTTTTGGGTCCGCAGGCCCCATGGGTGCCTTTTGGGTTTCAACTCTTTAACAGCGCCCCATGCTCACCCTTACCATACAAGGTAGATGATTTTCTGGACTTGGGGACACAGGGGTGGACTCCTCAGTAATAGCAAAAAAAAAAAAAAAAAAAAAAAAAAAAAAAACATTGGCCAAAAGCATGTCCTCTTCAGCCAGCCTCCACTCATTTACAAGGAGTGGGAACTGCTGTACTCCAGAATGTAGTACTCAGTTTCTTAAATGGTCAGATGATGAAGGACATACAGGAATTTTTCAGCCTTTTGTGTTATGTCATATACCTGTTAATCTTTGGGGGAGAGATGTGCTTCAGGCCAAAGGAGCAGTCCTTACTACTGAGCCTGTTAAAAATATGCTGGCTGACCAAGGTTATGTACAAGGAAAAAGACTGGGTAAATTCCTACACAGTGACCCTCAGTCTGTTGCATCCAAAAATTTAATTATCAAAAGAGCCGGAGATCGCTCTGGGCTGGGAAATTTTCCCTAGGGTCTATTGCTATGCAGCCTGGTCCCATTTCTATTATCTGGAAAACTGATAACCCACTGTGGGTGGAGCAATGGCCCTTATCTATTGAGAAGTTACAGGCTGCGCATCAACTTGTAAAGGAACAATTAGAGGCAGGACATATTGTTACTTCCACTTCCCCATGGAATACCCCAATCTTTGTTATAAAGAAAAATTCTGGAAAATGGAGACTCCTACAAGATATCCGAGCTGTTAATGATTGCATGTAAATTATGGGAGCAACACAACCTGGCTTTCCTTCCCCTGTGGGTATTCCTCAAGGCTATCATTTATTAGTTATCCACCTAAAATATTGCTTTTTTTTTTTAGCATTCCTTTGCAACCTCAGGATAGTGAGCGATTTGCATTTGGCATTCCTTCTACTAACTTTATAGAGCCCTATAAAAGATATCAATGGGTGGTCTTGCCTCAAGGAATGGCCAATAGTCCCACTATTTGGCAAATTTATGTATCATTGGCCATTGCCCCCATTAGAGAGAAATTTCAATCCCTATATATTATACATATGATATTCTTTTAGCCGGCCTGGATTCTAAGGAAATGAATGAGGCTTTTGGAGAATTGCAACATAATCTTCAATTAGCGGGTTTAAGATTAGACCCAGAAAAGGGGCAACAAGAATTTCCCTATCAATACCTGGGTCATCATTTGTTATTTTCTGGTATCCGTCCTCAAGATTACTTTAAGGCTGGATAATCTGACCACCCTTAATGATTTTCAAAAATTATTGGGAGACATAAATTGGGTTCGATCTAGTTTGGCCCTACCCACTGGGCAGCATAGACCATTATTTGATATTTTACAAGGAGATTCTGATCCCACTTCTTCGCGTACCTTAACGCCTGCTGTGGGAGAATGTATACAGCTTATGCAAAAATGTCTCCAACCTGCACATTTAAATTATATTGACTATTCTCAGAACTTGATGTTATTAGTCTTTGCTTCAGGTATTCCCCTATTGCGGTATTTTGGCCAACTGGTCCTATATTATGGGTGCATGAACATGCAGCCCCAAGAAAGACAGTTAGATCTTATCCTCAGGCAATGCTTTCTATTTTTCAAAAGGCATACAAAATGAGTATTCAAGTTTTTGGCAAGATGCCAGATGTAATTGTTACTCCCTATACTCAACAACAGATACAATGGTTTCAACAGTTTAATGAAACTGTGGCACATTACTTGTTTTCTACACCCTGCTGCATTGATAGTCATTTTCCTTCCAGTAAGTTAGCTCATTGTTTTAAAAATCACCCTGTGTGTTTCCCCAAGGTTATTTCCCAAAATCCTCTGAAGGGGGTCTGTAATGTATTTACAGATGGCTCTTCAAATGGTTGTGCAGTAGTTGTTTCTTTTCCCATTATCAAACGCTCTATACTTAAAGTGAAGTCTGCACAATTCGAGGAACTAGCTGCAGTACAATTAGCCCTTCAAGATTTTTCTGATGAGCCATTTAACTTGTACACAGATAGTAAATATGTGTATTATATATTGGCTCCCTTAGAAACTGCTGCTTTTATAGCTCCAGTCTCTCATGTACAAGAACACTTACTAGCCATACAAAGCCTACTATGGAGGCTCTCTCATCCAATTTTTGTAGGATATCTCTGAGCACATTCTGATTTGCCTAGCCCTTTAAGTGAAGAAAATGCCATTGTTGATTTTAAAACTAAAAGAGGTAGTACAATCATAATGATCAGAGAATCTGGTTATGAAGCAGCCTGCAAAGCTCATACAACCTTCCATCTTAATACAGGGTCACTTAAATTCCATTTTAAAATTACTAGAGACCAAGCTATTGATATAGTTAAGAATTGGTCCCTATGTGCAGAGTTCTTACCTGTTCCACACCTTGGAGTTAACCCCTGTGGTGTCACACCTAATGATATCTATCAGATGGATGTTACTCATGTTCCTTCCTTTGGTCGACTACAATTTGTTCATGTATCTGTGGATACCCATTCTCATTTCATATTTGCCTGTATTCATACTGGAGAAAGGCTTAAGGATGTTAAGAGCCATTGTTTACAAGCCTATGCTTATATGGGAATGCCCAGACAATTAAAACCTGATTATGGCCCTGCTTATACTAGTCAAGGTTTTAACGCTTTTTGCAAAAATAAAAAAAAAAATTATCTCACATAAAATGGATATCCCTTATAATCCTCAGGGTTAGGCCATGGTGGAACATGCACATCTCACAATTAAAGCCTATCTTCATAAAACAAAACAGGGGGAGTTTACAGGATCTCCTCATAATCACCTTTCTCTTGTCCTTTATATTTTAAATTTTTTAACTATTGATGGTGCTGCTCGATCTGTGACCAACAGGCATTGGGGCCCTGGGTCATCTGACTATGGCTCAGTTATGTGGAAGAGTGTCACTACTGCAAAATGGGGAGGCCCTGACCCAGTTCTAGTATGGTCTCAAAGGTCAGTTTGTGTGTTTCCACAAGATGCAGATAACCCTGTTTGGGTGCCTGAGTGGCTGATTCAACATGTGCAGAGGGATGGTGATTTAACAGCCAGAAAAAGGTCTGATGGGTCTTCAAGAATCTACCTATCCTGATGCCAGTGGGTCTGAGTAGCCATGGGTCTGAGTAGCCATATGTGGCCTTTTTTTCCAGACCATTAATTATAGTTTGGATCAAGTGGCTATAAATTTATACTTTTATACAAAGGACAAGAATTTCAATTTCATCTCAGGTACTGTATTCTTGTTCCATTCTTATTACTGTAAACAATGCTAATAATTTTGGAGGAAGTTTCAATTGTTCTCAGCAGGTCTGCCAAATGTAACAGCTGTTGCAGTGTCGTACCCAGGTGTGTAGCACAGAGGATAGGAGATTCCGGGATCATGGCTGCCAATGCTGCCTTTACCACTGAAGCAACAGATTCTACCATAGCCCTCTCCCAATCTGTAAATCCTGCAAGCACAGTAGATCAACTATCAGGTGATTTGGCTTAAGTCTTAGCCACCCAAATCACACTTTATTATCTAGTACAAACTGGCATTTTTAAACTAAATTTACAAACTAACTTCCTATAGGAACACTTGAATTTTTGTGAGAAGCTCATATGGCTTCTTGTTCTGTCTTTCACACATATCTGTGTTAATTCATCATTTTTCTCCAGAAATCCTGGAGTGATCAGTTTTTATGTTATACACATGCTTTAGCCATGCAGGTCATTAACATCTATGAAACCTGAGTGCCACTTGCCAATGCAGAAAGCTTTTTACAAGGACTTCAACTTGTGGGCAGATCATTTGGGTTTGTAGGCCTTGCACTTGGTGCTATTTTGCCATAGCACTAAAGAGGCCTGGGCCAACTTTCTAACAAGACAGATACTGTCTTTGACTCAAGAGAAAATGCCTCTGCCCACATGTGGCTGAACAAACTATTCACCAGTGAAGGGTAAGGCAGAGGGGGCAAATATCTAACCTAAGATAGGAAGGTTACGGGCCTGGGTGACTTCTCCAATGATGGGTAAGGAATTATGCTGATGTTTTCTGCCACCTAAGGCAGGTGTTAGTTTATATTACAAGAAAGGGGGACCTGTAGGGCCCTGCATGCACCCCTGAGGCACCTTGAGCTAGCCTGAAGCTGTTGGCCAGAACTCCTTGCCCCAAGGCTTTTGTTGGTAGTCTTCCCATTTTGATGACACACACCTGCTGACAACACACAACTGGTAGGTAGGAGCTAAGCCTAACCTTCCTATAATTTTTCTATTGTGCTGTGAGTCAGTATTTAAGCCCATTCTTTCCCCACTATTATTATTGTTGTTGTTCGTCTCCACCGTTATTGTTTCGCGGGTTCTTTCCCTTCTTTTTAGTTTTATTTTTTCCCTCCTTCACGTTTTCTCCCTGCACGCCCTGCCAACGCCTGTGTCCCCCTCACACACATAACCTGGCCCAAGTCAAGGAACAGAAAATAACAAGAAACAACTGAAAAGAAACATGCATATCATACATGTAACATAGGTGGAGCAAGTGCAAATATGTAAACCACATATATAACCCAACCGCCAATGTATCGACCACGTATTTATTTCCCCTCCAACCCCAACCACATCCTGGTAAAGCAAATATAAACATGTTATCCACATGAATTCATGTGTTTACTGCATGTCCTCATGTTAATTACATGAACCCGTATGTAAACTCTGAGGGCTCCTATGTTTGCTGCAGCAGCTCAGATGTTGCCCACATGACTTCGCATGTTACTTACATGCTAAGTATGTGACACCAATGCAAACTACCCATTTACACATGCTAGCTACATGGGGTCTCACAGTAAGTACATGAAGCCATAATGTAAGTACATGATCATGTATGGTAAAGACATGAATACCATGTTGTGCACATGGGCTCACATGTTAACTACAAGGGATCACATGTCAAATACACAGGCTCACATGTTAACTACACGGGATCACATGCCATGTACACAGGTTCCAATGCGCACTGCACTGGCTCACATGGAAACACCATGACTCCATATGTGAACTGCATGTAATGGAGGCGGCACCAGCCGGGATGTCATGTGTACACGCGACATACATAAGTGTTGTGGAGCTGGCGCATTAGGATCACAGAAGCCACAGGCACGACATGCGTGTAAAACAAACGACAAGCATGTAAATCACAGGGACTTCATTTATTCAGCTACATACATGTGTGCACACACACCTGTTCACCAGAAGCAGCCCTTGTGGCACAGGAAGCTCATGGTGTCGCAGAAGCCATCATGGTACAGGGACTCCAGGCTTGCACGGGACGGCGGGAAGAGCGCTCGGGCCAGGCGGGCGACATTGGCAGTGGAGATCTAGGCGGGGCCGCAAATGAGTGTGGGTGGAGCGAGAAGTGTGTGTGGGCTGGGCTGGAAGTGAGTTTGGTGCAAGCATGCTGTGACAGGAGTGGCCACGGAAGCCCCACACGGCTCACCTCCACGTCCTGTACAGTCACGTGCACGCACGAGCCAAGACCTTGGCCAGGGTCGCGGGGCGAGATTTCATGGAATCCACAGAATGGGGATATGGTGAGGGTGCAACCTCCAGGGGGCAGGGGGAGGCTGTGGGATCTGCCCAGGGCTGGGGAGATGGGGGGCCAGGGGACATGAGAGGAATGGCCACAATATACACGCGTGTTCGGGGTCACATGTTACAGACACGCGTGACCACACCCACCCACACTGCCCCGCCCACCTGAACTCCGGGCTTCAGCCCTGAGTAGATGGGGACAAAGCAGCTGGCGAGAAGGACCTGCACATGAGGGGAAACATAGGACACGCATGAGGGGAAACGTGGGACACACATGAGCAAAAACAATACACGTATGTGCAAACATGCGAGACGCATGTGCAAACACAGATGAAACATACATGTAGGAAACACTGAACATGACATTCTTACACTTGCGGCCCTGCCCCCTCACCTGTACGAGGTCCTCAGGGTCGGGAACTGGAACACAAGGCGGTTCTGGAATGTGTTCACCGCAGTCAAGGACACATAGAGCGGGCCCTGCACCAGGACATGAGCATGGGCTGGGAGGATCCGGTCCAGGCCGTCCCCGATGGTGCGGGGGAGGGGGGACACATATGACCTGTGACCTCTGACATGGGTTCCACATGCGTGACCCACAGAATGTAACATGTACCATGTGACGTGTGCCCCACCCCATCCCCCATACCCCCCCCCGATGCACCTCAGCCGCTCCATGAGTTGGAAGCTGGGTGTGGCCGCGCCCAGTGGTTGCTGCCTGGCATCCTCGGCCAGGCTGTGTGCGAAGCCTGTGCAGGCCTGTGGGAAGGGTGGGAACCACACACATGACCCCTGACATGTAACATGTCACATGTAACATGTCATATGTGCCCCGCCCACACTCACTTCCAGCTGCTCAGGGGAAGTCAACAGCACGGCTGCCACCAGGGCCACGCCCGACGCCCCTGCATAGCCCCTGACATCACCCAGCAGCCCCGCCCTATGTGCCTACAGCCCCTGAAGCCACGCCCAGGTGGTAAATGCCCAGGAAGCCACAGGCCCTGAAAGACAGGTGCAAGGGCGGGGCCATCGGGGGGCGGAGCCTATGGGGCGTGTGGGCGGAGTTTCTGGGGGAAGGATGGGGTCACGTGAGGAAAGGAAGCCACGCCCCCTCACAAAATGAATGAACAGAAATTGCGCCTCTGTCTTCACTGCTGCTCTCCGGGACTACGTTTCCCAGAAGGCTGCGCACTGGACCTTGCTCCCTGTGACGTCACTGGCCGACGACATCCCCTCCACTTCCCACACTGTGGAATTTTCCCTGCAGTCTCAGAGCCCTGCCCATCTCAGGGTGGAAGGGGACTATGTTTCCCAGCGTCCTTTGCTGCACCTACAGTGGTCACTGTCTGTGTCCTCACTGGTGCGCCTGCACCCTTCAGTGTCCTACCTAGATGGCGGCTTCTCTGCATGAAGCCTCTGTTCCCAAGGCCACTGCCAGGGACTATTACTCCCTGCATGCACTGCAGGGCCTGGCCAGGTGGTCACTCTGTGTGTGATGGCACAGGGCGGCGCCTTCTCCCTCAGCATCTGTAGCAGTGGCGTCATTGCATTCTTTCTCACAGATTTGAGGAATAAAATGAATGAATAAAGAGATAATTTCTCATAATTCATCCCTAGAGAGATAACAAAATGATAACAACATTGATATCAAGAAATAAATAAATAATGAAATCACAAGAGACAGTTTAACACCAACACGGTGGATGCAGACTCCACTCTTCCTGGAGTAGAAAAAGACAGATTTGAATAATGAAATAATCAGATAGTTAGATCGTCTATCACACTTGTGTCACACAAGGTGGCACCAAACTTCAGGGATCACAGATTATATAATGAAACAATTTAATAATTACATCTTTAAATATGTAAGTTGTTGACCTTTTTGTGTATCATTAATTCCTGGGCAGACTTGCCAGATATGGAAAAGTATGCTGTCATCACGGATTTTAAAAATTCCATAGGTTAATCGTCAGATCATCATACTGTCTGGCCTGAAGAATTCTGCTGGCCTGCCATCATGACCAGCACCTGAATCTCTGTTGTGGTGTGGCAGGAACTGAGATAATGGGCCCAATCCTGGTGTAGCCGTAGTAGCCAAAATGTTGATATCAGCTGAAAAGATGGCAGCAGCAGGGGCATCACCAGCAGAGCTGAAAGAGAGATGTTCTTCCGTGTTCTGGGTCATCATCCTTTTGCCAGGTCTCGGAGATGGTGCCGACCTCCTAGGGCCACTACTTCTTCTCATGGTGGATCACAACCGATGTGAAGATGTGGAGGAAGAGCAGGTAGGTAGTCAATACCCAGACCACCATGCTGGCCTTGGTGAAGTCCTTGTACTTCTCAGAGGGCACCATGCACTTTTCTGGACTCTTATCACCCAGCATCCCTAGTATTCTGTGAGATGCATAGATCATTCAGAAAATGGTCTACCCATGTCTACAACCTTACTAACCTTGTCACCGACAGATATTTGCACCCTAATCATAATCGGTGATGGCATTCTCTGTCGTTTAAATAATTTAAAGAATGAAATAAATAAGTCAGTAATAGCTAACTGTCACAATAAAGAGGTTATATAGAATTTAACTGGAAGGGAATCATGGCCAGACTCCAATCATGAAGGAGGTCATCATCACCAATTGAAACATTGAATCATCACACAGTTGAGTCGTAAAATTCAACATCATGCACACCTGAGAATTTACTGTAGATCAGAAATTACATTTGTTCCCAGAAACTCAACTTTCTGAATCACACCATTGTTGTGGGTGGTAGGTAAATGGTAATAGCACTCTGATCACGTATTGCTGAATGAAGATCCCCATCACCTCTTTTTAACAGTTTCTAAACTTTGTGTAAATCATGTAAGAAAACCTGAATTTTGAATGAGATGTTCATTAATTCCATAAGCCAAACTTGCAGTTTATCAGTGAATGTCCCCACAAAACACAAAAGCAACCCTGTGATGCACAAAGGTGTCACCTGGTCTCAACTTTTCCATCTGGCAGAAAAAATTTTCTGTATATGAAAACTAGAACTTTATGGCACACCAGGCTTGAATGTTCACTGTGACTCATTTGTGACCCCTTCAGCAGCTTGTAAAAGCCATTTTGTTTTGGATGAAGATGGGGCTTGTTACTCTTTATAAATCAGGGATGTCTCCTTTATCATGTTTTGGAGATAACTGTCTGCACAAGACTGGAGATCAAATGTGTATTTTAGTATCCTAATCTGTAACAGACCTGGTTACTGTACTACTCATCTTTGGGTTATTTTTTAGGCATCACTCCCTCAGCTAAATTTTATTTTGTGTTACTCAGTATCCTGTAAGAATTGGTAAGTATTTTGTAACAACAATTCTAATTTTTCTCATAATAGCTTATTGGTGGAGGATTATCCAACACAAGAATATCATTTATGTATGACTTTAGTGGCCCATGCCTTTAATCCCAGCACTAAGAAGGCATAGGAAGGTACATCTCTATGAGCTTGGGGCTAACCTGCTCTACAGAGCAAGTTCCAAGTCAATTTCCTAATCTTTACAAAGAAACACTTTATTTGAAACAAAAAAATCAATAAACCCTGACACAAAAACATATAAATTAAATAAATATAAAAAATAAATTAAATTATTGGCATTTGCAGGATATACCAAATTGACTCCAAATGGGGAATCTCCCTTAGCCTACAGCCATGGGAGAAGGCCCTAACACAAAGGGCAGATTGTGATGATGCCTCTTGGTAGGCTGATCTTCCTAGGGAGTGGATGGGGATGTGATGGGGGAGGGGCCTGTGGGAGTTATGAGAGGATGGGAGGGGGAGAGGGAGCTGGGATCTTTTTATTGAGATTTTTAAAGTACAATATAAATAAATATAAATATATAAAGAAATAAAAAGAATGCCATCTACAGTATGTATAAAATTAACTCCTAATTCATCTTATACTGAAATGTTAGATGTGAAGTTAAGAACATCTTGAATGCACTGGGCAAACTGTGCCCCTCCATGTAATGATACTTCCCTTCCATATTCAGGAAAAGCATGTTCGTGTTGACTACAAAAACGTTTACACACAAAGCTCCCTTATTGAAATGCATTCCACTTATTAAGCCCCAAAATTAAAGTAATCACATTCTGCACCCTGATCTGCATAACTTCTAGGACTACATGGGATCTCATGGAAATTTGAATGAGTCAGATTTCCAACCAGTCTCAGGGAGTCCCTGCCTCACAGTCTCTGCCTCTAAATACCATCCTTTTCATCTTAGGATAGCATTCCCTTGCTTACCATTCTATATCTTCCTTGCCCTTCTATGCTCCTCACAGTTCCTACAACAGCACTCACAGCAGAGCAACCAATCCAATGGTGCCTGCTGTGCTATAAAATCAAACCTGCAGCATGGCTCGAAAAATTTCCTGTAAAACCTTAGATTGGCCTGTGGGCCCAGATTCCCTGATTGGCTAGTGAGTCTTGGTTGACAAGAGTAATTCCTCAATGGTTAGAGTGTTCTTAAAGCCAAAGCAGAAACATGCATTTCTTCTTTTATATTTTCTTATTTATTTATTTATTTATTTATTTATTTTGGTTTTTCAAGACAGGGTTTGGCTGTGTAGTAATTCCTGTCTTGGGACACACTTTATAAACCAGGCTGGATAATTCAAAATATTAATTATTATTATGATGATGAGGAGGAGGACTGAGGAGGATGATTGTGATTACAACTATAACTACTCCTACTCTTGTCATTTTGTAGTAGATATTTCTCATTAATTAATTTTTTTCTTTATTGATTTTCCAAAACAGATTTTCAATACTGGCTGTCCTGGAACTCTATCTGTAGATCAGGCTGCCCAGAATATTAAAAAATTAAAGAGACTTTAGGAAATAAAAGGTGTTTGTTCTATGGCTTCTTGCTCAGATCAGAAGAACTGCAGATCAATTGGAAATTACATTGTACATATAGACCCCAGAGTTTAGAACAGGTAGAAAGAATGAATAGAACCATTAAGGTGGCTTTATCCAATTTAACGCTTGAAACTGGCTCTACAAACTGAGTACAACTCCTGACACTAGCTTTCTATCAGGCCAGTAATGCCCCAGGCCTCCATGGCTTAACTACCTTTGAAATCTTATATGGTAGCCCACAACCAGCTATTGAGTTTTTGGATGCCAAAATTTCTGATTTTGCAAATACTCTCTCCATGCAGGCACATCTCTGGGCCTAACAGATAGTTACTCCAACAAGAGGTCTGGAAGCGTCTGGCAGCTGCCTACTGAGAGGGGTGAAAGGCACCCCCCAACCTCATTCCTTCCAGATTGGCGACTTCATCTGGGTCCAGAGACATCAAACAAAGAATCTAGAGCCCTGCTGGAGGGGCCCCTACACTATGCTCCTGACAACTCACACCACCTTTAAAGTAGACGGGATTGCTGACTGGATACATGTGTCCCACGTGAAGGCCGCACAACCAGAACATCGGACACAGAACCAGGCCCTCCTGAACCAGCATGGAGAATTCAATGACAAGGATGGTTTAAGGGGTTCAGTACCCTGATAGCCACCATCAAGGGACTGCTTATTATATTTCTTTTAATTCTCATCCTTGGTCCCTGCATTTTGAATAGACTAGTACAGTCCATGAAGGAACGCTTGTCAGTTGTTCAGGCCCTAATTTTTACCCAGCAGTACCAGCAATTAAAATAAATGGAAACTGAGGAACCATGAATAAAGGGTTTTATTCAGTTAACAGAAAAAGGGGGAATGAAAGACCACCCCCACTATACATATTGCCTGTTTGAGCTGCTCTTGCCAACTTGCCAAGGTCAAGTTATGGCATAGTACAGGAGGGAACCAGATAATCCTCTCATCTGATGCCAACCAGATATCTGTGGTCTGCAGCTTGGACCAAAGCAAGGTCAACAGGATTGTATCTTGGAACAGAAGGTCCTGGGAACATTTTATTCAAGACCACTAGAATGCTGAGATATTCATAACTGAATTCTTTGTGCAAAAGCTGAATAAACAACTCTGTCCTTGGTTAACCACAATTGCTTTATGTAGATGGACTAATGAAATCCCTGTAAACATGCTTCTGCTTCCTTAAGCCTGCTTCTTGCCACCCCAACCCTATATAAACTACATATGTTTTAACCAAGGCACTCTCAGTCTCTCGAGGGACTGTGGCATCCTCAGGTACCTGTGTATTCAATAAACTGCCTCTTGTGCTTGCATTCAGTGGTCTGGTCTCGCCTTTTGGGGCAAGGGCCTCTCAGTGATAGACTCCGTCTCCTTGAGGTCTTTCACCTCACAGTCTCTCTGACGCCAAATACCATCCCCTTCATCTTAGGATAGCATTCTCTTGCTTACCATTCTATGTCTTCCTTGTCCATGCATGCTCCTCACAGATTCCTACAGCAGCACTCACAGCATAGCATGCATTCTAATCGTGCTTCTTGTGCTATAAAATCAAGCCTGCAGCATGGCTCCAGGAAGTTTCCTGAAAAACCTTAGATTGGCCTGTGGGCCTAGATTCCCTGATTGGCTAGTGGGGCTTGGGTGACAAGAATAAATTCCTCAGTGGTTTTAGAGGGCTAAAAGAAAAAGGAGAAACATGCATGTTTTTATTGTTTATTTATTTATTTATTTATTTATTTATTTGTTTTGGTTTTTCATGACAGGGTTTCTCTGTGTAGGACTTCCTGTCTTGGAACACACATTGTAGAACAGGCTGGCAAATTCAGAATCCTAATAATTATAATGATGATGATGAGGAGGAGGTGGATGATTATTATGATTACTACTCTAACTACTACTACTACTACTACTACTCTTGCTGTCATTTTGTGGTAGATTTTTCTCATCAATTAATTAATTTATTATTATTATTATTTACTTTATTGACTTTCAAAACAGGTTTTCAATACTGGCTGTCCTGGAACTCTATCTGTAGATGAGACTGTCCAGTATATTAAAAAATTAAAGAGGCTTTAGGACATAAAATGTTTGTTCTATGGCTTCTTTGGTGAGATTAGGAGAACTGAGGGTAATTTTCACCTGCTTGCCATAGGCACATCAGAAACCATGAGAAAAATCATGAAACCATATCACAAACAAGATGATATATTTTCCCCTGACAGACATCTGGGTGATAGCACCATTGCATTGTGAGTTTTAATCCTGAAATTAGTGAGACATTTTTGAGAAATGAATAAAAATAAAAAGTGTTTTCATGATAACTTGAATATTCAGAGAGAAAGTGGCTGGGAAGAATGCCTCTATGAGCACTATAGTGAGCCAGCACAGCTTCAACATTGGGCAGGTGAAAACAGAGCTGCTTTATTCAGTGTTCTCTGCCTGAGCAGGAATGGAAGAATCAGACCACTGTGATTGTTGAAAGTGGATTTATTGGGCTGTCTCGGAAGCTGAGGGCCACATACTCTAACAATGTCTGCCTAACAATGTATATTTGAAGAATTCTGTAGTTGCTTGTTTTATGAGTCTAGATGTCTTAGCTGGTCTTCATCATAAACGAGTATTTCAAAGAAATGCTTTCTAAAACTATTAAAGGCATAGACTCAGTAGGATCCATATGGCATCAACTTTGTGGAGCCTGTAAGATATGTCTGCAAGTATGATGGTATTTTGTGGTCCTTTAAAAAAATGAAGCTCCATTTTATTCATTCACTAAACTTAAGACATTAACCAAAGTTAGGGCAATGCCAGAGGACTTCTATTAATATGTATAAATGGCTAGTTGTAATTGCTTCCCATATAAAATGCACTCCATAACTGCACATACTATCTGCCTTCAGGCACTGTATAGCTGTACTTACTCCCTGCCTGAAGGGTGTGTGTAAACCTGACTGGTTCCATATCTATTGTTATTTAGATGGGAGACATTCACCATCAAGGCTCTTGCATCTTGTATCAGGAAAGATAATGTCTTAAGTACAATAGAGATCCTGCACAGAATCCCAGACACTGACCATACTTTGTGGCAGTGGTTTACATTGGAGCTCCTACAAGAGAGCTTGCAATTTCTTTTCATGATAACAGCTGTCCATTATCACCAAGAAATATCCAATCAGGCATTTTGTAATTCATGTAAAATTGATTACACGCTCCACAATGCTAATTTCCACCAATGGAAAGCACGAAATTGCTCATGTTCTTTCTGCCTCCCACCTCTTTCTGCACAGTGTCTACAACAAAATCAAAGCTCTTAAATGAACTCAATTCTTTCATGTTACTCTCTTTAATTGCAGTCCCCAATACCAGCAACAGTGTTTGGTAAACAGTCAATAAATGATCTGTATTTGCTTCTCAATGAACACCCAAAGCCTCATGCTGAAGGATTTGCAGTAGTTCCTTCCAGGCACAGGGTAGTACAAGCACGATTAAATGTGATCCATGCAATTTTCAATTACCTAACCCTGTGTGCCATGCACCAGCTAAATATAACCTTCCAAAATTTTGATCACACAAATCTAGTCTGACTTCATTCATGTAACATGAATTAATACACCCTGAGGATTAAAAAAAATCACTGAATATGCATTAGTTAATATTTTTTTTTATTGCTGTGTATAAACACAAGCAAATTCCACAAGTCTTGTTTTTTTTTTTTTTTTTTTTTTTTTTTAAGAAACAGTTTTTCTGTGGCTTTGGAGTCTGTCCTGGAACCAGTCTGGTCTAGAACTCATAGAGACCTGCTTGCCTCTGCCTCCTGAGTAATCCTCTCCCAGTTAGGGAATCCAACCCCGGTCTAACCAGTGACAGGCAGGGATGAGATATTCACCACTATTCTATCCAAGAGAGATCTTATATAGAAGACACTTAATTGGAGTGACTCACAGTATCAGAGGTCCAGTCCATTGTCATCATAAGAGAAAACATGATTCGAAGAAGAATGTGATTCTAGTTTTATCTTGATACACAGGCCAGAAGACGTCAAGTTACACATTTGCTCATATCCAGCACATGGAAGCCCTGAAAGCCCATAACCAATTAAACTCTTCTTCCCAAAATGCCAACCTAACAGCAGCAATGCCACACCATCTAATAGTACCACTCCCTATGACATCATTGGCCCAATCACACTCAAACCATCATATTTCCTGAAGCAAGGCCCTTTTCATGATAGTAACTTAAGCAGCTGACTATCTACCCTGTTTCCCCCTTGCAATACACACACACACACACACACACACACACACACACACACACACACACACACAACAGTTCATTTTACTCTACTCTGAAGACAAAAAGCATGCTACACATGATTTTGTTTTTCCTGTAAGTGCAATGCATGGTCGACTCCATGATGTAAATGGACAATTTTTAAACACTAAGGACATAATTTTTCATCTTCTGGTATTTTTAGATCATTTGTGATTTTGGAGTGGGTTATATTTTAAATCAAATTGCAGTGTTACAGACTAATGAGTCATGTTTATTAAATATTTCTGTAAAAATAATTGGTTTCCACAAATAAAGTGTTTAAGATGCTTTGTCTACAAACAGGTACTGAAGGAATACATTCACTTATTTAAGAAGGGATAATCAAGAGATCATCAAAGACAGTACCCTGAAAGCAACAAACTGGGATTAAGAATTCCTATGTCAAAAAGAGTGAGCCTGTCTCAGAAAACTAATTCTAAAAAGCTGGAAGTGCAGCTGTTATAGATTTGCCTTTCCAGTGAGAAATAACTCCATAGACTTAAGAGATAAATAAAGACTATCTCTGTAATGATAGCATGCATACTTTTCTGGCTAATGGGCAAAGGGGACATAGCATAAAACAAATTTGCTGGCTGAGTTTGAGACAGGGATTTTTGGGCAATAACCTTAGTTGTAGTGAGACCAGCTCTGTTTATGACACTGGTCTCAAACTCACAGAAATCTGCCTGCCTGTGTCTCCTGAGTACTGGTGTTAAATGCAAGCACCACTGCAACCTGGATCCTAAAACAGACTTGAGAATTACAAAGATACTTCCATTTTTAAGTTTTTCAGGGTCTTATTACAACTGACACATTGAAGAATTTAAATAGTAATAAGAAACAGAAAGTAATGCCAGGTGGTCAATTAAAGTATTCAACAGAAAACTTAGTGCCATAATTATTTAATAGTACATGAGTAACATGAAACAGAGGTTCACACTTCACTGAAAGGGCTTGGAGTAGAGGTGCCAGAAGATAAGGAAAAGAGGAAAGGCAGAACAAAGAAAAGATAAAACCTGGAGAAGTGAGGTCTTGCTTAACCTATGTCATATTCTAAGTAAGCTTCTTATGAGGAATAGCTTCCTGTTCCATCCTTTCAGAGGGAGATGGAAGAAATGGGAGACTTTTAGAAATTCAGTAGGAGCTTTCTTTCATTGTGACCAGCTCAAGAGGAGACTACTCAAGCATTGCATCATGAGGAGAACACAGTGCATCTGGGGAACTTTAGTGATTAAACCCACAGCACACTTGGGAATGATAACCCCAGCACCATGTGGTGGGAATAAGTGTTCACAGCATATGAAGCAACCCCACCACAAAGGCCCTGGATTCAGACAATTGAATTCTCTCCTAAGAATCTTCATTATGTTAAAGGAGGGGATCTATTTCATTCTCAATACCTGAGGGTCTAAGTCTAGGTCGCCAGGCTGATACAGCCTCTGCTAAGCTCATTAGTGGGTTTGAGAAGAAGCTATGTTCCTTCTTTTTGAGTCAGGACCTAAACAGATGTCTTGCTTGCTCAGTAAACAACTCAACACAACAGTGTTTACCTTTTCAAACATTTATCCTCTGGGCTCATCTTGCCCACCTGGCCAAAACATGATTTTCTCTAGAAGACAACTGGACCATCTGGCAGACCATTCCAGTAATTCCCCCTTTATCACCTTGAGAATGACTTCTTCTATGATATGAGGATGGGCCTAGGGGCTGTTTGTAAATCAGGAGTTTCCCCTTTGGCATGATTTGCAGCCAAACTCCTACAGAGACATATAGGGATACAAAAAGAGATGATTGTTACATAGCTTAACATTGAGTTCAGGTGAACTGAATTTGCTATTTACCTGGTTGTCACAGGCACTTAAAATCAGGAAAGAGAAGCAGGATCCAGATGACAAAGAAGATAGTAGCTCTTACTCCTCCTAGAAAGCTGGATGATGGCTCTAAGAATGTAGGAGTTTTAGCCTTGAAACTTGGAGCAAATGCTTGGAAAATGAACAGTAATGAAATCAGTAGTCTTTCTAGAGAGCTGAATAGTTGGAAAGGAATGAAACTAGGACGTTAGTATTTATGAGCCATATTGTTAGTCAACACATGTTCAGTACCAGGTTAAAATCAAAAGAAAGCAAAAACTAACTGCACTATTCGTGGTTCTCTGCATGAACAGTGATGGTAGGATGAATTTCTCCATACATGTAATACATGGATTTATTATAATGTCTCATAGGCTGTGGTTCAGGTAGTTAAAAAATGGCTGCCTAACAATGGGAGTCTGAAGACTACAGCAGTTGTTTAATTCACCAGGGTTCATGTCTCACCTGTTCATCATTATACTGTTAAAGTCCATAGAAGAAAGCTCTAAAGCTAGTAAAGTAATAACCTTGGTAGCCATAGCTAGGGCAAGCAGAAACAGAAGGAGAGCCTCCTTCTTCAATACCCTTTATACATGCAGGATACCACCAGATGGTGCAACTCATATTAAGGTGAATTTGATTCTTCCTTATGTGTTGTTTTATTATTGTATTTAATTTTTGATTACTGACAGCCTCCTTAGTTATGATGTTAAACATTTGCACTGCCACCAAGTAGTTAAAGATGTATCTCATCATCTAATTCCACATAAAGCTTCCCTGAGTGGCTTTGACAGGTCTGGAACACATTCTGACTTCCTGTCTCATCTGAAATACTATATGGGAACCCATTACAACTTAACATGGGTACAGAGACCTCAAATAACAACTATTGTCCCTAAGATATTATTTTTCCTACCATAGGTGGTCTGGGCCTTTTTGGTGAATATCTCCTATCTTAAAGCAATATATTTGGGCCCATACAGGCTTATACACACCCTTCAGAAAGAGAATATGTGCCATTCCTTAAACCAGATAATATGTGTAGTTATGGAGTGTCTTTAGTATTAGGGGAAGCAATTCTTATTTGCTCTTTATACATATTAATAGAACACCTCTGCCATTGCCCCACAATTGGTTGACTAAAGTTTGACATATGAATTAAATGGAGCATTCAGTATTTGTAGTGAGATAATCACCTTGTCCCTCCCTGTGGCATAGGCCACGCCCATTGTGGGTGGAGACAGGGCCGGATGTAACCCTGGGGAACTAATTTTGTGGAGGATACTGAGGAGAAAGAAGTCTCTTGCCTGAAGCACAGGAACAGCTTCCTGGGACCAAGAAACTGCTGGAGTTCATCTGTCTATGTTGTAAGTTATTTTTCCCTGATTAAACATCTATTCAGCCCATATTTTTCTCCTGATCCTTATCGAACATCAATATCTGGTGTCAGAAGCAGAATCTGGATTTTTACCAGACCTGGTTTTCACCAAGGCAGCAGACGCTGCTAGCTTCCAACACCATCCCTGAATGGGCAGTGTTCCTTGCCTAACCAGGTGGCCATACCACAGATTGTGGGTCATTTGCCTCTGCCCAACAACTTTACCCCCACCGCAGCCATGAGAAAGCTCACACTGCTTCTCATCTTTTGCCAATTCCCCATTTTGCATTTGCAGCTGTGGTGCACATGGCACCTGCCCAGCTGGTGTGTTTCCTGCAGCCCAAAGGCTCCAGTAAGAGGCAACTCCTGTTAGCCCTGGGGTCCCCGAAATTTGCACAAGGCCCCTTTCACTTACTCGTTTAACAAAATTGTGCCTGCCTTAGTTTGTTAAGAGCTATTCTTCAGGGACCAAGGTCAGAAGGATTGTCTGCTGCTGGATGTGATTTTGTGGGAAACCTACAGGCATTAACACCACAAGCTGAGTTCAACAACTAAAACTGTCAAAGTTCGAGGACAGCAGAATTACACCTAAGGTAAATGCAATATTCTTTGCAATTTAAGATGATATAATATATGGATCAATTGTTCCATACCTAGGATGGATAATCTCATGATGCAAGACTTTAGAAATCCCTTTATTTCATATATAGAAGGAATTTTAACAGAAGAAAATCATGGCTTAACAAATATATACATTTTTTTTTAAACGCAATGAGTATCAACCTGATGAGGAAAAAGATTCAGAATATTGGAGATTCAAATGGAGAGCTGACATCTAGAATATAAAACATGGAATATAAAAATGGCCCACTAGAAAACGGAATTTGTTCTATGTCAAATGCTTCAATAACCAAAACAGAAACAGTGCACTGCATTAACATGCTGGCAGAAACAGCTCCTTCCAGGGTGAACGAAGCTGCTAATAAGGTTAAAAAACTGCAACATCCCATGGAAAGACTAGCAGAATCCATTCCATGTCTGAGGATAATGGAAAGCTATCAGATAGAACATTGTTTCTGGAAGGCAGTTTACATGCCATTCAGATAATATCTAAGAATGAGAATATTAAAAATAGGGAATCATTTGTAGTTGGAGAAAGCAACAGACTTACTGATTCAATGAAGTCTCTAGAAAGGATTGTGGTTCAAGACCAGATATTCAAAGAAAGAATGTTCAGTAGATTTCAGGCCTTAGAAGACTGCTGAAACCTGCCAAGTCAGGGTAAGACAGCCTTTTTACCTCCTTGCTTTTGTTGTGGTCTGTCAGGTACTCTAGTCCTTAGCAAAAACTGGCTATACCAAACTTGAGGTGTGATCATGAGTATCCAGGTAGGTGTTTCTGTCATTGCTGCACCTTTTGAAGTTGGCCACCCACACTTCCTGCCTACCCTAGTATTGTTATTGTCCTTCTCAGGTCTTTGATGAGGTTCAGTATTAAATTATCACATGTATTATTCTCTCTTCCTAGTCAGATATATTTCTTAGTAGACTTAAGCTTTCCAGCTTTGGACAACACTATTGTAATCCCTGTTTTGACTTCATCCTAGTACTAGATAGTTAGGTCTTAAATTTAAATGTCCTCAATTTTCCTTTTCTTAGGGCACACTTGTTATTCACTGTATTGTATATAGTTTTTGTGTCATGCCTAAATATTTTCTTTAGACTAAAATGGGGATTTTGGTGAGATCTTCACTTTTTTTGCACCTGTGGCATAGACCATGCCAATTGGGGTAGAGACAGAGCAGGAGTTACCTGGGGGAACTAAGTTTGAAGAGGGGGCTCAAAAAGCTCTATTTCTTGCAGCACAGGGACAAGAGTACATCTGGAGGCATCCTTGTGATCAGGAATGGCTAGTATTCCTATTTCTATATTTTAAGTTATTTCTCCCTGAATAAACATCGGTTCAGCCTATTTGTTTCTCCTTATCCTTATTAAGCATCAATAAAGGAGAGCTGATGTACCCCACATATGCAGAAAAACAAGCCAATAGTTAAGAGTGCAGAGGGTGCAGAGACGCTCAGGGGAAGGCACCACAGTAAGAAGATACACTAATCATTTAAATAAATAAATAAGATATTCACTTCACTTCAGCCACAAAACCTCTGAGTAAGAGTCACTGATAAGAGGAAAAATTAAAAGTAGAAAATGAGAGAGTTGTCAATGTTAAGGATGTCTGAGAAAATCAGAGAAAGAGACTAAAGGTAATGTAAAACGATATAGAGGTTCAAAGAAATTTCTTAATATGGTTGGAGGAAGATGTAAACTGCTGTGGGCTCTCATATCTATAAATATGAATTTAAGTTTAGTAATATGTGTTAAAATTTCGACCATACCAGGTTAATTGCTTAAAAGTTCCATTTATTTCTCTAAAGACAATTTGTATGTATTGTTGAAAAGTTCTAGAGTCTGCCTCCAATATGGCACAACCAGCCATTTGGGCAAAATATTGTTCTGGCCTGGACTGTTTGGATTTATGCTGTATGAAGTGGACATGCAGGACCCACAGGAAAATGACTGCTGATACAAGATGGACATTTCTATATGGTTCATTCTTCATGGAAGTGTCTGCTAGACAGTCTGAAGGATGTGGAGAAAAGTTACTGACAAACTGCCAATACAGGTAGGACATTTTTATATTTCTTGCATTGCTGAGAAGTCTGCCAGACACAAACTATGGCCTGTAGGCTGAAGATGGAACATTACAGAAGAACATCAGATCTGACCAGGCGAGTTGTCCCTTTCAATTCTAGAGTTTATATATTATCCTTCTGTGTTCTTTGAAGGAGGTGAAGACTGATAGTTAAGGTTGTAGTATTCCTTGGTTGGGATGAAAGTTACACATAGGACTTTATACTCACAAAGATAGGATAGAACATAGAATAATTCCTTTAAATCTTACAAATGTTAATGTCCTGGAAAAAAAAAATTCTACCTGTGTGTTTCCTGTAATAAACCTAAGTTTTATTTCAACAATAAATCTAAAACAATGGTTTAAACATTTTTGGGGTCTAATGCAAACAGCCCTCAGATCAAAACTTATCTCTGAGCTCTGGCCATTAAATTCAGATAATGAGACAATCAGTAGTCCTTTTAATGTAGATGATATTAATATACTGTTTTTGGCTTAAGCTTTAAAAATTCAAACTAGTTAAAAGGATACAATTAGTAACATCAGAAATTAACATAAATTTAACAGTCACCCAGGTCATAATGGGTTTAAAGATATAAATGGTGCTTTATTTTTGATATTACAAAAAGACATTACAGGATGTGTAATTGTTTCTAAAAACAGATTTAAATGTTCAAATTTATAAGGTTACAGGATGTTGGTGCTTTTATTATATTGTTAATGTCTGTACTTAAATCAAAGGTCTAAAATTGAAGGTCACAGCCATAAGCTCTATATACTACACAAAAGTTGAGATGTTCACTTTTTATGATAAAAAGGCAATGTGTTTTTGTTTTGTTAAATTAGGCAAGCATAAGCTATTTAGATAAATTGAGTCAAGTAGATGGTTCATGTTTCCCTAAAAGGAGTTTCAAAGTAAAATCAGTATTTTAATAAACCTGACAATACAAAGTTCTAATTTTATAAGAGCTGTTTAACCTGTTATAAAATGTGAAGAAAAACAAGTTACTAGCCATCCTTATCAATTAACTCTCGGTTATAATCAAACTAAATATTAATGATTAATAACAGGGATAAACGTCACTCTGTCACCTATACATGTTCTAAATAATTAAAGTTAAAACAATTAACTGAAACAAAGTTGTCTATTTAGATATACCTAGACAGACTTCTAATAGTACAGAAATCTGTTGAATAAGGCATTTAAATGTTAACTAAAAAGCTGTAATAATAGCAGACGTAGAATCACAGATAATAACAATGACTCTAGGCCTCTAAAGGAGATTATGGGGCAGCATGGATTGTTATGACACTGACCAGGGTGCAAGATGCTCAAATACAATGTCTGTTGTCAGGTTAAACCCAGCTTAGACTTTTTAGAGGCTGCAGGGAACTGAAAAATTGCTTGCACCACCTTGGCCTAGATAAAATAAGGTCAGAAATTCCATGTCCCTCTTCCACAGAGAAAAGACAAACAAACAAAGAACAACAACAACAAAAAACAAAACCCTCTCACATTATGTACTTTGTGAAGAACTTCTGCCCTCAATGCCATAGAAAATTGGTTATGGCTGGGAGTATATCGACTGGTCCCTGTCTTTTTTTTTTTTTTTTTTTTTTTTTTGAGATTGATCAGTTAATTAAATATATCTTTCTCAGATCTGAAAGTATTGTTGGCTGGGCTAAACATAACTTTGTCAGCTTGGCCGTATTAGGAAGCCTTAATATGGCTCCTAAATAAGGATTTAAAAATTTAAAGACATAAAAGTCATTTTTGAACATTTATTTATTAATTATGCATACCCTGTTCAACCTGCATATATGTCTCAAAGGCATAAGTACATGCCTGCTCTTTTACAGATTCCCAATATCAACTGTTTCTACAATATGGATTTCAGCACAGATTGGTAATTATAATACATCTAAAACTTTTATGTCCTTTTATATAATACAGTTCATATAGGCTTTAGAGGATCAAACATCATAAAGCTTGTATCTACTTCTTAGAGTTCAAGAGGACTGCAGATAAGTACAGCTATTCTGAGGATGGAATTTTCTCCCTGGTCTTGCTGTCCTTCTTGATCACTAAAGGTAAGGAACTAAGAGTTCCAATTAACTATATACGTTTTAACTTCTGTTCCCACTTTGAACATATCTCAGCCGATTTGTGCTTCTGGCAGATGAGAATCAGTTGCTGACTAAAGCCTGCTCCTCAATATTGTTCTCCCTGGACTTATGGTGAACCAGTGCAGCCGATGTGAATCTTCAATATTGCCTACAAATCAATGCTTGTGATAAGTCTTCGATTTCCTGCATCCCCCCCTTCCTTTTGTTGGTATTGTCTAGTATTTTAGCCTATTTGCAGCTAAGAAAACACAGCAAAATTAAGCAGGAAGTAATACAGACATATCACTGACACAATAGTGTTTTGATTTTCAAATAGCTGTCACTTGAAGTTCTATAGCCTATAAAGCCTCCTTGAGCAGCTTGTTACTTCTATGTCTACCAGTTTCCTCAACCTCCAAGGAAGTAACTCCTGACTGCAAAATCAAAAGGTATGTATTGCTAAAAATCAAGCCAGCTGGGACCTCACTCTATCGGAAATGTAAGGTAGTGGCCTAAAATAGTGAAGTGTTTTGAAAAGGATAAACAGACAGGGAGGCTTGAAACCATTAGTTTCAGTAGACAAGGTTTCCAAAATACAGGCAGTTCATAGAGTACAAATTTAATTTACAAGGTCATCATGGATCTAAGTTAATAGTGTCTGTCATTTGTTAATGCAGGATTGATAAGCACACCTGAAAGGTTGGGCGGTTTTCTTTGTTTTTACTTCTACTGAGAACAGGTTGTGGGCTCTGTACTCTAATCAGGGATTTATCTACTGGCAGAAATTCTTGTTCTCTTTATTCTTCCAATAATCCCTAATTTTATACATTTTGGTTATTAATTTTCTATCACATTCCCTCTTTGCGATGGACATGAGAGGCCCAATTTTTGGGCCTCCAATAGACAAAAGTCTTCTGGTGATTTTTGGCCTAAAGTTTAGTCATCTTGTCCCCTATGTATATATTATCTCAACAAGGGAAAATGTGAAATGTAATCTTTCTTGTACTACTTCCTGCTTACTTTGGCGGTGTTTCTTGGGCGTGAGAATGGTAAAATGCTAGACCAAAAAAAAAAAAAAAAAAAAAAAAAAAAAGGGGGATTCAGGAAATGGAACATTTATCAGAGACATTAGTTTATAGACCCTGTTAAAGATTCACAACAGCTATGACACTAAGTCCAGACCAGTATTTAGGAGCAGGGAGCAGGATGTAACTGATGCTCATCTGATAGAAGCACGAATTTGCTAAGACATGTTATAACTTGGGAACATAAGTTAATATATATATATATATATATATATATATATATATATATTTGGAACTCTGTATTGATTAAGAAGGACAGCAAGTACAGGGAGAAAATTCCATCCTCAGGAAAGTAGTACTTGTCTGCAGTCCTTTTGAATGGTAAGAAGTGGATCCAAGCTTTATGACATTTGTTCCTCTGAAGCCTATATAAAGTGTGTTGTATAAAAGGACATAAGTGTTTTAGATATATTATCATCACAAATCTGTACCAAAATCTATATTTTGAAAAAGTAGATATTGGGTATCTGTAAAACAGCAGGAATGTACTTATGCCTTTGAGTCCTAGGAAAACCTATAGATTTGGGTTAGAAGCTTGTATATTTTTCTTCTGTCAAGAGAGATCCACATACAGATTGGTCACAGGTACATTACGCCTGATGAAAAGTCCTTCACATTTACACTTAGATGACAACCAAAATAAATCATAAAACCTTGAGCTTTTGTCTAAACAGCTGGGAGTCACCGCTCAATAGCTTAAGAGAACTTAATTATATGTTAAGCTCTGAATTTTTATATTGTAAATTATTTTTCTATCTTTAAGACTTATATGTCTTGGGCTAGAGAGATGGCTCAGAGATTAAGAGTACTGGCTTCTTTTCTAGAAGTCCTGAGTTCAATTCACAGCAACTACTTTGTGTCTCACAAGCATCTATAATGAGATTTGGTACCCTCTTTGGGTGTGCAGACATGTATGCAGGCAGAATACTGTATACATTATTAATACATAAATGTTCAAAAAAGACTTATATGTCTTCATATTTTTAGATCCTTTTTTAGGAGTCATGTTAAGGGTGCCTTTACTGCCAAGCTCACAAAGTTTTGGTTAGCTGAGACATAAATAGTATCAGAGACCTGAGAAGGATAAATTTTATGTAACTTTTGAATCTATTTGAAAAAATGACAGGGACCATTCTTATATTACTAGCCATAATCAATTGTCTATGGCATTCAGGGGAGAAATTTTTCTCCAAGTACATAATGGGAGAGGGTTTTTTTTGTTTGTTTGCTTTTTTTTTTTTTGTTTTGTTTTGTTTTGTTTTTTATTTTTTCTCTGTGGAACTTTGACTTGGACATGTCTGACCTTATTTTGTCTAGGCAAAGATGGTGCAGACAATTTTCCAGTACCCTGTAGCCGCTACACAGTTTGAGCTGGGTCCTATCTTGCAGCAGGCATTATATTTGAACATCTTGCTCCCTGGTCAGTGTCATCACAATCCATGCTGCCCCATAATCATCTTTAGTAACCTTGGGTCATTGTTAGGTTCTCTGATTCTTTGCCTGATAGTATTACAGCTTTTTAGTTAACATTTAAATGCCTTATTCTACAGATCTCTGTAGTATTCAAAGTCTTTCTAGGTAGATCTGAATAGACAACTTGGCTTTCAGTTACTTGTTTTAACCTTAATTATTTAAAACATGTATAGGAGACAGAGTGATGTTTATTCCTATTATTAATCATTAATATTTAGTTTGACTATAACCAACAGTTAATCTATAAGGATGGCTGGTAACTTGTGTTTATTAACATTTTTAATAGGTTACCAGCTTTTATAAAAGTAGAACTTTACATTGTCAGTTTTAGCTTTAAAAATACTGATTTTAATTTGAAACTCCTTTTAGGGAAACATAAAACAACTGTGTGACTCAGTTTATCTAAATAACTTACGCTTCCAAATTTAGCAAATGCAAGGACGGATTGCCTTCTGTAACATAAAAAATGAGCATCTCAACTTTTGGTTAGTATATGCACTGTATGGCTGTGATGTTAAATTTTAGAACTTTGATTTAACTACAAACATTAACAATGTAATAGAAGCACAAATACAATGTAACTTTCTGAATTTAAACATTTAGAAACTGTCTTATAAAACAATTAAATATCGTGTAATTTCTTTTTGTAATATCAAATTTAAGCACACTTTATGTCTTTAAACCCATGATGACATTGGTGACTGTTAAATTTATGTTAATTAGCAGTGTTACTAATTGTAATAGTTCAACTAGTTTCAATTTTTAACAGCTTTAGACATAAAACAGTATTAGTGTCATCTACATTAAAAGGACATCTGATTTTCTGATAATATGAATTTAGTGACCAGTGCTCAGAGATAAATTTTGAGCTGAGAGCTGTTTGCATTGGACAGCAAAAATGTTTAAACCATTTTTGTTTTAGCTCTATTCTTGCAATAAACAGGTTTCTAACAGGAAACACAGATAGAACTTTTTGACAAGTACATATATTTTTCTGGAGAGAAATAAATGGCACTTTTAAACACTCAACCTGGTTTCATCAAAATTACTAACCAATTTATATTTGTAGATATGAGAGTCCACAGCCAACAGTTTATATCTTCCTCTGACCTATGTACTACTTTTCTTTGAACCTCTGTATCTTTTAACATTACCTGTAGTCTCTTTTTCTGATTTCCTCAGACATCCCTAGTGTAGATGAATCTCTCCTTTTCTGTTTTTCTTTTTCCTTTTTCTTATCACTGAATCTTACTCAGAGGTGCATGCCTGAAGTGAAATCTTATTTATTTATTTAATTGTTGATCTCAGTATCTGTGCTCCTGGAGTTATGTTCTGGAAGTGGTCTCATATACCAATTTCTTCAAGGGTACCTCCTATTTACTTTTCTAAGATGTTCAGTTTGCGTGGATTGATGTTGAGGTCTTTGATCTATTTGGATTTGAGTTTTGTGTATAGGGATAAAAATGGGTCCATCTGCAGTCTTTTACACACCCTCATCCAATTGTGCCAGCACCATTTGTTGAAGAAGCTTTCCTTGCCCCATTGTATTCTTTTAGCCATTTGGTTTAAAGTCAGGTGTTTATAGGTGTGTGGGTTTGTATCACGATTTACAGTTTGATTCCATTGGTCTAACTTTCTTTTTTGTGCCAATTCCAGGCTGTTTTCAGTCATATAGCTCTGTACTAGAGCTTAATGTCACTAATGGTGATGCCTCCTGAAGTTCTATTATTTTACAGGGCTGTTTTGGCCTTGTCTTGTCTTTTGTTTTTCCATATAATGTTGATTATTATCCTTTCAAGGTCCATGAAGAATTGTGGTGGAATTTCAATAGGGATTGAATTGAATCTCTAGATTTTTTTTTTTGGCAAGATTGTCATTTTTATTATTTTTATCCTTCCTATCCAATAACCTGGGAGACCTTTCCATTTTCTGGTATATTCTGTAATTTATTTGTTTAGAGCCACAAACTTCTTAACATATAAGTCTTTCACTTGTTTGGTAAGCATTACCTCAAGATATGTTATGTTGCTTGTGGCTATTGTAAAGCGAGACATTTCTCTGGTTTCTTTCTCTGTCTCATTGTTGTCTGAATGATGTAGGGCTACTGAATTTTTTGAGTTTATCTTGTATCCTGCTGATTTGCTGCAGATGTTTATCATCTGCTCCCTTTCTGCACTCACTCCTTTCTCCTGAAAACAAGGTTGCTATCCAGCTTGCACAGGGTACTACACAATCACATGATGTGATTATTCCATGTCGTAACTACTAGCGAGAGATTTCAGCACAGAAAAAGAGATGCATGTTCTGTAGTTTCCCACTGAGGTAAGATGAACTGAAACCACTTATTTCATGGTTGTTACTGGGGCTGCAGACAAGTTAAAAAGAAAAAAGAAAAGAAACAGGAACCAGATCACAAACAACAAATTAATTCTTTCTCCAATCTCAAGCCTGGATGATGGCTCCACTGATTTAGAAACCTGAACACAGTCCTGTTCAAGAAGAGATCATTGAATAATGCAGTTATTTTCTCAACTGTACCCTGAGGAAGCTGTGTTGGTCATCACAATGCTTGTAGATGTGATCTTCCCAGATCAATTCTCTCAAATTACCATGAAGACAACACTTTTTATTATTATTATTTTGTCAAGAGTTTCAGGAATAAAACTCCCAAATGCATTAGAACTATCATCCAAGCATCTAACAGGAGAAAGATATAGCATTTTCTTTGTGATATGGCTCCTTCCCTTCTTTCATGGTTTTCTGAAGTGTCTGTGATTACTAGATAAAATGTACACCCAGTTCCTCTGACCTTAGCAAGAAACCACAGAACAAACATCTTCTGTGCCATATGCCCTAAAATCTCTGAAGTTTTTAATAATCTGGGCACCCTTCCCTCTATTGAATAATTTAATCATTCCAGTCTGCACTGTGTAATTGTATCTGCAACATCTGCACATTGTGTGGAAGAGGAGAGCATGATCTCACACACTTTTGGAAGACAATGGGGTTGTCTGTTTTAGAAAGGAGTAAGTGTCATTGAGATTTGTGTCTCTGTAGGTGACTACAAGATCTGGGTCTTGAGTAGAAGCCAGAGCCAAGGAACCCTTGAGGAAGTGCTCTTGTTGTTCAAGCTTAAACATCCAGTTAGCAAACCCAGGCCAACATGCCAGTCACAGGCATTGCAGGATACTTCCTGTAAACACACTGTAGGCTTTTACTCTTGCTTCGGGCTTCGTTTTAAGCAGAACAAGTGCTAGTGTATTGATTTCTGTTCTGGGAGTGCTACTGTAGAAAATTGTGAGTGGACCATGAATGATCACAGAAGCCACAACATGGTGAGTGAGGGGATGCTATCCTCAGATGGGGAGGATGGGATGGGGAGACCTGGGAATTGGTGTGGCAGGCCCTCGAAGTTGCTTGGTGGGAAATTTTGGCCACATTCAGTGTTCTGAAACATACTATATGGTCCTAGCAACTCCCTACACCCGGGTGTTGGAGTATGAATATTTCACACAGTGGAAAGAATTTCATTTCCATCAGAGAGCTTTGTGTAGAAAGTCATTGATAGTCAGCATCAGAGTTCTTTTGGTACATAGGAAGGCAAGTAGCCAAACTTGGAGAGGCCTAATTTCTCCAGTGTCTTCTACAAATTCTGCAGTAAACATTTAAAGTGTAGGTACAAGATTCATGTTTAGTTATTTGTGTGTATCCTGTAAAAGGCATTTTCTTTATTTCAGTACATACTTATATTTATATTTTTGATTTTTTGATATAGCTTTTTTCTTTGATTTTTACATATTTATTATTTTTTCTTATTTTACATATTGCTCACAGTTCCCAGTCCCTCCCTCCCATGCCTCCCAATTTGGCTCCAGTCCCATGTCCCATTCCTGTTCCCACTCCACAGGTAGGGTGTTGCCTTCCAGGAGGAGTCAAAAATCTGTCAAGTTATTTGCAGTAGGGACTATGCCCTCCCTCCTGCCTCTAGGATAAGTGAGTGTCTCTCCCAAAGTCCTTTCATACTTCAGGGATACATCCTGTTTCCAGGGAGACAACTTCTTTCTAGGTATAGCATTGGTGCATGACAAAGTTGCTCTGTAGATCAGGCTAGTCCCAAACTCATAGAGATATACATTCCTCTGTCTCCTGACAGTGATATTATAGGCATGAGACACTGAACATGTCCATACATGGCATTCTTGTGTTAGATTGCACTCCACTACTAAACTGTGATGTGGAAGAGTACAATCGTACTTATAAAAGACTTACCTATTCATACAGAGAGTGAGACCCATAAAATATGATTTAGCTGAAGGAGTGCTGCCTATAAAATAGCCCAAAGATGAGTAGTGTACTAATAAGGCATGTTCGGATTAGGATGCTAAAATATACATTTGATCTCTAGGATAGTCCAGGACATTTTACTCCAAACTATGACAAAGGAGAAACCCCTCATTCACAAAGAGCCCACAGCCCGTCTCTTTTTGACAAAACAACACTTTTAGAAGCTGCTCAGGGGACATTGCTTGGTCACAATGAACATTAGGGCCTGTTGTGCCTGAAAGTGCCAGTTTTCTAGAGAAATTCATAGATGGGCAAGATAAACCCAAGTGACAACTGTTTGAAAGGGAAAACCCTTTTGTTTTGAGGGTTTGGCTGAGCAAGCAATACTTTCAGTTTAGGTCCTCAATCATGGAGATGGATCAATGATCCTTCTCAAAACTAGAAACTTGATTGGCAGAAACAGTAACAACCTGGGGGATTTGCCTTAGGACTTTTCCATCATGCCCTGAGATATGCAGAATAAAATAGAGCTCCTGCTATAAAACAAGGAAGATGCTTTCGAGGGAATGCAATAGTGTGTGGCCAGGGCCTTTGTGTAGGTGTCATTTCAGATCCTGAGAACACAGCTCTTACTCCTGCTGCCTTTCTAGTGTTCTCCCATTTCCTTCCATTTCCTCCTGGAAGTAGTAAAGAGGTGGCAATTCTTTATAAGAAGTTTACATAGAATAAGACGTAAGTTAAGCAAGACCTCTCTTCCCCAGGTTATATCTTCTCTTTGTTCTGCCTTTCCTATCTTCCTCATCTTCTGGCACATCTGTGTCCGAAACTGTCATTCAAGTGTGACCTGCTGTTGCATGTCACTGGTGTACTATGAAATCATTATGGTACTATCTCTTCTGTTGAAGTCTTTCATGGCCTTACTGGCCCGACTTGCAGTTTCCTGGCCCTATTTAAATTCTTCAAATTGTCAGCTGGCATCTGACCCTGGAAGAACTTAAAAGTGGAAGCAATTGTGGAATGCAAAATATGTTTTAGGAGCCAGACAGTGATGATGAATTCCTTTAATCCCAGCCCTCAGAGGGCACACACAGGCAAATTACTGTGTGTTTGAGACTAATGTGCCCTATAGAGCTAGCCCCACTACAACAAAGGCTATAGCATAGGGAAACTGAGAAACCCTGTCTCAAAAAATTATCTGTTGTAGGCTTTCTCCTCTTTGAACATTAGTGAAAGATGGTTGCATGCAATCATTACAGAGATTTTTTTTTTAACCTCTTTAGTTAATGGAGATATTTCTCACTGGAAAGGCAAAGTCTAGAACTGCTTTACTCCTAGCATTTTAGAATTAATTTTCTGAGACATGCTTTCTCATTGACAATGGTTGCTTTGATCCCAGTATGTTGCTTTCCAGTGCAATGTATTCTTTCATCTTAAACACACCTCATTAAATTAAGTGACTGTTTACCGTCAGAAGGTAGAAGGAATTTTTTAACACCTAATTTGAGGACACTAATTACTTTTAAGCAGATATTTAATAAGTGGAACTCATTAATCTGTAACACTGCACATTGATTTAAAATATAATCCACCTCTACATCACAAGTGATCTCAATGACAAGATAAACAAGTATGACCCTAGTGTTTTAAAACTCTACATATGTGTCATGAAGTTGACTGTCCATTGCACTTACAGCAAAAAGATTTGCATGTGGAGCATGATGCTGCTTTCAGACCAGAATAGAAAGAATAGTTTATTGCATGCACTGCAAGGAGAAACAGGGTGTATTTCAGTTGCTGTATCTGTCATAAAAAATGGCCATGATTGCTGCATTGTGATGGTTTGAATGTGATTACACCTATAATCTCATAGGGAATGGCAGTAGTAGAAGGAGGAGCTTTGTTGCAGTGACTTTGGCATTTGGTACCACTGGTCATGGGTTTTGGGGTTTCCTATGTTTTGGATATGGGCAAGTATATAACATGTCTTACTGAGGCCTGCATATCAAGATGTAGCCAGCACCATATTCTTCTTCAAATCATGCTCCCTTCTATGATGAAAATGAACTCAATTTCTGACACTGTGAGCCAATCCAATTACGTGTTTTCTTTATAAAATTTGTGGGGGATCTCTTTCTTGCAAGTAGAGTGATGCATATTTCATCCCTGATTGTCACTGTCGAGACTAGGGTTGGAATCCCTGACTGGGAGAGTTTTACCAAGGAGGCAGAGACAGGTTGATCTCTGTGAGTTCGGGACCAGGCTGTTCTAAAGGAGTTAGTTCCAAACCACTTTAAAAGTCAAAGAGAAACCCTGTCTTGAAAAACAACAACAAAAATTGTTGTGGTGGTCTTAGAACTTATACACAGCAATAAAAGTCCTAACTAATATAGATTCAGTGGTTTTCTTCTTTAAATACTCAGGGTGTATTGAATCATATCATGTGAATGAAGACAGACCTGATTTTTGGGATAAAATTTGGAAATTATATTGAGCTGGGTGTAGTCGATGGTGTGATCTAGTTGAGGTTTGCATTGATCACAGCTACTCCTGCCTTTGCTTCCTAGTGCTGGAAAGGAACTCCTACAATTCCTTTAGGAAAAGGCTTTGAGTGTTCATTAAGAAGGAAATAATGGTTACTTAGTGACTGTTTTCCAATTACCCTGGCTGGTATTGGGATTGCAAATGACAACAAGAAAATGCAAGAATTGAGTTCATTTAAGAACTTTGAAGCTGGTGTAGGCACAGTGCTGAAAGAGGTGGGAGAAGGAAGGAACATGTGCAATTTCTTGCATTCCTTTGGTGGAAATATCAGTGTTGAGCCTATAATCAATTGTAGATGGTTTACACATGTCTGACTCACCATTTCTTAGTGTCCATAGTCAAGGTCAATGAATAATCTTGATAAAGTACTGATGTGATAATGAAACCAAAGTGCTTTTGTATAGAAGATACAATGAAATCCACAGCCCCATAGCATGGTCAGTGTGTAAGCTACAGAGCCTAGCTGTCATTTATGCAGTGACAGGAAGGGAACCTGTGCCCTGTGCCGACCTGGGCAATGGCCCTTTTCCTATTATCCTCCCTGAGTGTAGGGTCCCTTGGGTGAATGAAATCTCTGTGTCCACACTGGGCTGTGGTGGCACAAAACTTTTATTCAAGCACTTGAGAGGGAGAGGCAAGAAGCTCTATGTGAGTTTGAGGCCAGTATGATTTTCAAAGAGAGTTTTAGGATAGGTCCCAAACATAAAGAGACACCCACCCAAACATAAACAGACACTCTGCCTTGAAAACCAAAAGAAAAAACAAAGGAAAACACAAAACAAAACAAACAAACCAAAAGGAAAGAAACATCGGTGTTCAATATGAATGACAAGGTTTCTTTTGGTATGTGTTGGGAACATCCAAGGGAAAAACAGAGAATTTGCTTATGGAATTTAACAATATTGCATTCCACATTCAGATTTGTCTTTATGTGTCACACACAGTTTATAAACCAGTGGAAATTGGTCATTAGAATCATCTTTCAGCAATACATGTTCACAGCTCTTTTAACTTTCCACACTCACTAGCTATCATAACATGTTTCAGGAAAGTTGAGTTCCTGAGAAAAAAGGAATTTCTTATCTGCTCTTTCCTCAAGTGTGCATAGTGTTTAGTGGGTGGACAGGGCAGTTTCCACATGCCTTGGCATTATACATGTGTTTGGAAGCAGAAATTAAATCATTCTTCTGTATTAATTTTTGTGTGGGCATAATGGGGCTGGTTTTGCCTTAAACCACAAGGAGCCATTAGAGTTTGCAGAAGCATAGAAAGATATTACCCCCATTTTAGAGAGCGCTCTAAACCATGAGGCATCTCTGTTGGGAAAAATATCAGTACCTGGATGGTCAGAAGCAAAAGGGAGTGAGTATTTTTCTGAATCAATTTTGAGGGAGTTGCGAATTCTTTTTATTTAAGATCTAAACAACTAGCATGATTGGTAGCTGGGTAACAATGGTCAAGATCTCGGTTTCCCTGGCTGAGTTTCCTCTGGTGTTTTGATAAAAAGTTGATTATATTTTCCAGCTTTTGTTCTTGTCTTTGTCTCTCCATCTCCCCTTTATCCTTTCCCCAATATTGTATAACTTCTTGATCACCATACATTTGTTGTAAATATAAAGGTCATAGTATGTCAAAGTATGACCTGAATGTTTCTGGGATTTTTTCCATGTTCATTTTTATGTCCCCCTTTTCATTTCTGATTTTGTGAATTTGCATGTTCTCTCTCTGATTTTTCATTAGATTGGATAAAGTTTTGTCTATCTTGTTGATTTTCTTGAAAAATCAACCCTTTGTTATCTTGATTTTTTGCATTATTTCCCTGGTTTCTGTTTTATTGATTTCAGCCCTCAAATTTATTATTTTCTGGTGTCTACTCCTCCAGGGTGAGTTTGCTTCTCTCTGGTCTAAGGCTTTCAGTTGTGCTGTTAATTCTCTATTGTGACTATCCTCTGTTTATGTTCATATGGGCCCATAGTGCAATGAACTTCTCTGGTACCACTGCTTTCAAGGTGTCCCATTAGTTTGGGTATGTTGTGTCCTCATTCTTGTTGAATTTTAGGATGTCCTTAATTTCTTTATTTCTTCTTTGATACAGGTATGGTGCAATTGAACATTGTTCAGTTTCCATGAGTTTGTAGGGTTTCTGCGATTTGTGTTGTTGTTGTAATCCAATTTCTAAAGCATGCTGGTCATATAAGATACAGGGGACTATTCCAATTCTCTTGTATCTGTTGAGGTTTGTTATTGCCACTTACTATTTGGTCAAATTTAGAGAAGGTTTCATGTGGAGCAGAGAAGAAGTTATATTCTTTTCTGTTTAAATGGAACATTCTATAGATGTCTGTTAAACCCAACTGAGATGAAACTTGTGTTAATTCTTTTGTTACTTTGTTAAGTTTGTGACTGGTTGTCCTGTCTAGTGGTGACAGTGCTGTGTTGAAGTCTCCCAATGTAAGTGAGTGAGGTTTTATGTGAGGTTTGAGTTTTAGTAGCGTTTCTTTTATGAATGTGGTTGCCTTTGTATTTGGATCATAGTAGTTCAGAATTGAGACTTTGTATTGATGGATTTCTCCTGTGATGGATACGGAATGACTGTTTTCATCTCTTTTGATTAATTTTGGTTGGAAGTCTAACTTGTTAGATTTTAGGATAGCCACACCTGCTTGCTTCTTGGGTCCATTTGATTGGAAGATCTTTTCTTAGCCTGAGGTAATATCTATCTTTGAAGCTTAGATGTATTTCTTGTATGCAGGAGTGATATGGATTCTGTCTTCATGTCCACTCTGTTAGCCTGTGTCTGTTTACAAGAAAGTTAAGGCCACTAATGTTGAGGGAGGGTAAGGACCATGGATTGTCAATGCTTGTTTGTTTTAGATTTGTTGTTGGCAGTGGTATTGTGAATTTATTGGTCCTGCTTTACCTTTGATTTGTGGTGAAGTGGATTATCTTTTGCCTACATCTTTGTGAGCATAGTTAACTTCCTTGGGTTGGAGTTTTCCTTCCAAATCTTTTTGTATGGCTGGATTTGTAGATACATATTGTGAAAATCTGGCTTTATCATTAAATATCTTGTTTTCTTCATCTATACTGATTGAGAGGTTTGCTGGGTATAGTAGCCTGGGCTGGCATCCGTGGACTCTTTATACTTGTAGAATATCTGTCCAGGACCTTCTCACTTTTTCCATGGAGTAGTCAGGTGTAATTTGCATAGGTCTGTCTTTATATGTTACCTTTAATTATTCCTTCGCTGCTCTTAATGTAATTTCTTTATTTGTATGTTAGATGTTTTGATTATAATATGTCGAGGAGTCCTTTTTGGTGTTTGGTATGCTCATTGTATGTTCATGGGCATGTCCTTCTTCAGATTGGGAAAGTTTTACTCAATGATTTTGTTGAATATGTTTTCGGCACCTTTGAGCTGGGCTTCTTCACCTTCCTCTATGCCTATTATTCTTAGGATTGGCCTTTTCACAGTTTCCCATATTTCCTGGATGTTTTTTCTTTAGGATTTGTTGGATTTATGATGTTCTTTGGTCGGTGAATTTATTTCCTCTACTTTATCTTCTGTGCCTGAGATTCTCTCTTCTATCTCTTGAATTCTCTTGGTTATGCTTTCTTCTGTAGTTCCTGATCATTTACCCAGTTTTTCCATTTCCAGCATTCCTTCGGTTTACATTTTATTTATTGTCTCCATTTCCATTTTCAAGTCTTGAAACAATTCCTTCAGTTGCTTAATTGTGTTTTCGGGCTTTCTGTACTCTCTTCAAGAAAATTGTTCAGTTTTTCCAATTCTTTGTTTGTTTTTTCTTCCATTTCTTTAAGGTATTTTCTCACATCTTCATGTTTTATGGCAATAATTTTTAATTCGTTCTCTTCTACTTCATCTGTTTTGTTTTTTTCTGGTCCATTTGGTGTAGGTTCTGTAGATTCTGGTGCTGTTATTCTTGTCATTCTGTTGTTAGGTGTTTTATTGTGTGGCCATCTTCCCATAGCTTCTTCCCTGGTGTGTTTTGGAAGATCAGAAGTTTGATATCTGTAGCTCTTGGTGCTCCAAGCACCCTGGGAGGTCTCTCCACAGTCAGGGCCCAGAAATGGGGATATAAGTTCAGATTTCAGCAGAAGACTGGCGATGCAAGTCAAAGATTTCGAAGGCTGGGAGTCAGGGTATTCCTTAAGCTGATAGGCAGATCTAGCCTGGGCCTGGCACTCTCCAGCTGAGGCCTGTTTGGCATAGCCCCTACAATGGTGGTCAAGGATCCACCCTGCAGGAACTCAGAGTGGTCCCATGGAGACCGGCAATTCTCAGGGAGGGTTCCAAAAATCCAGTAGAGGACTCTAGCCAAGGCCTGGCAATGGATGACAAATACTGGCTGATACTCTGGATGTTTCTGTACTGATAGACAGATCTACCTGGGACCTGGCACTCTCCAGCTGAGGTCTCTTTAGCAGAGGCCCTACAATGGGGGCCCTTTCAATCATTACTTTAACAATATAAAAACCCCATTTAGAAGATTGATTTCTGTAAATCCAATCCTACACATTTCCTTTGTATTACATAAAGCAATTCATATTGGAGGAAACTGTTAAGACTTTAAACACCTAAGTACCTGGGTTTTAGGAATGAGTGCTCACAATATGGTATATTCACAGGAGAAAATATGTTTGGTTTAAGATTTGATTTAATTATAATTATGTAATGCCAGTGCATGGATTTGCATTTGCTCACACTTGTTCCCAAGAATATTAGCCTCTTGAGTTATTCTTGTAGCAGGAACTATAGAATTTTGTCAAAATCCTGACATAGGTCCTGGCAATGAACGTTCTATAATTATTCTCGTCCATATCTCTAACCCTGTCTCTATCCTTTCTCTATTATCTTGATATGAAGTGATAGGGTAGAGCCCATGAAAGAGGAAATCAAAATCATGCAAACAATTTGGTGAAGATTTTAGCCATCATACTTTTCTTTAATTATAATAATCACAATGTTTTTTTTTTTTTGTGGAGTATGGTTCTTATTAAGTTCACTACACCCAAGATAAATGACAAACTGTTCAGCTATTCTGATGTAAGCTGTAACCCGAGAGAGAGAGAGAGTCAGAGACACAGACAGACAGAGAGACACAGGTAGAAAGAAAGACAGCATGAGGGGAGAGAGGGGAAGAGGAAAGAGAGATAATGGGAGCAAGAGAGATGTCAACCCAAGCTTCTCCACCTTCTGGTTTCTTACTCTGTACCAAAGGCACAGCATATAAAACTGGGGAAGAAACCTCCCCTATGACTGGTGTCTACACTTGAAGCTCTGATTGGCTCCCAAAGCCTGAGTTACAGGACTAAATGAGCAGAAAAGACACAGAACTTGAGGGCAGGTTTGGATCAGGACTACCAAACATTCTAAACTATTTGTATAGATACAGAAGCCAGATATACAACTCTTTGTATAGATACAGCACCAGAACACAACAACCCAGACTCCCTGGGTATGCAGATATTGGTTTAAGTATGGCTTCTTCCTTCTTGCCAGTGATGATATAGAGAGGTGGGATCGCTTTTAGCAGGAGGTGTGGTATCACTTTTAGCAGGAGGTGTGGTTTACAAGGTTTCCATTAGCTGCCATCCTGTAGACCATCGGCACCTATTCCTTGAGAGATGGACAAAGCAGGTTGTGTAAAGCTTCAGCCTTAACATTGAGCTGCAGTTGGAGAGAGGATGGTTCGAGTCCTGGCAGTGTTTGGTAGCACTGTTCCAAGCCCTGCCCTCAGGGTGTCAAGGGGGGCTCTCCCCTGGATTTACCTCACTTCAGACTTCACCCATGAAAGGCCTGCCATTGTGTCCCCAGAGTAGTGGAAAGGGACAAGGTCTCCTGAGAAAATTGGAAGCATTGGGTGAGGGGAGGGAGAGTTGGGAGAAAGAGAATGGGAGAATGGGACAGAACAAGAGGCATCAAGAAGACTAATTTTTGGAAAGAATTGGAGGAGAGCAACAAAAGAGATACCATATTAATGGAAATATAATAGGTGGTAAGAGAAATCTGGCACTAGGAAAATGTCCAGAGATCTACAAGGATGACCCCAAATAAGAATATAAGCAATAGTGGAGATGCTACCTTAAATGCCCTTCCCTATAATGAGATTGATATCTACTTTATACGATATTCTAGAGCCTTCATCCAGTAGTTGACAGAAACAGAAGCAAACATACTCAGCTAAGCACTAAGTGGAACTCCTGGAATCCAGTTGCAGAGAGGGAGGAGTGATAAGGTGACAAGACCAGGTTGGAGATACGCACAGAATCACCTAGTAAAAACAGTGTGGAGCTCATGAACCCCAGTCTGATAATTGGGAAACCATAATATGACTGATCTAAAACCCCTAAAAGTGCATCTCATTTAAAAGGCCTAGTAAGTGCAAGGGGCCTCTGGCAGTGGAATCAGGATGTATCCCTGATGTATGAAAGACTTCAGGAGCCCATTCCTCATGGACAGATACTCAGACTAGACACATGGGGTTGGGCCTTGTCCCTACCCCAAATGATTTTGGATCGGTGCAAACATGAGAGGGAGAGAGAATAGATATGGATATGTAAAATAACTTTGATTCTATTTTAACAGAATTCATTAAAAGTATGAATAGGAAATAAGGAGGGGTGAATAACATAGGTAACATTTGCTGGTGCCATGGCCCTGAAGACCCAGAGCTTTGGGCAAGTTTATGGACACTGTCCTGAAACAGTCACAGACTAACTTTGACTATGGTATGAAAACCATACCTCAGGGACCACTTTCCTCTTGGGTGACTGTGAAATCCTGAAATTCCTACCTGCACTTTCTAAGAACCATTACTAAAGGCATCTGCCACTATTACTGGCTTCATGGCTTCAAGTTTACTTAGTGAGACATTAGAATGATGGGATGAATAACATGAAGAATTACACTTAACTGTATAAAAAAAGCTCTTATCTCTGTGAACCTGGCTGTCACCATTAACAGTGCTAGACAGAACCCTTCCAAGGCATTTGGTAAGATTTAACAGACAAAATGATAAGGAAAAATAAGATTGCCCATATTTGGAAGACAATGGACTTTTTGGCAGAAAACCTGCACTTAATGGATACCATCATCTGATAATGAAGTTAGGACCAAAGCCTGTTGTCTGGCTACACTAACAACCAGCCTCAGTCATTCTTCATATGTAAGCCAAGCTAATGAACTAACTTCTCTGTTGACAAGCCAAACTAAAATGCCAGCACTATGGATTCAAGGTGGACAGATATCTCTCATATCGAAGGACAGAATAATCTATAATGTGAGTTATATTTAATACAGGATGTCACAGTAATACTATACTTAAAAAGAAGAGAAAAAATACAAAAGTAAAATAAATGAAAATTTAAAGCATATTTATTCAGTTTGAGTACTTATGACAACAAAAAACAGTAAATAATCTATTCCAAGAGTCTTAATAGACTTAGAATGCAAATATATGCAAAACAAAATAACAAAGGTAAATATGGAATTTTTCCCATCTCTAAAACACTCCCATATACTCAGTTCCTGTTTCTGCAATAAGGTGGTCATATAAGAAGTCAATGTTTCTTTCATAGAGACATTTTCATTTGAAAGAATCAATACTTTTTCTACAATGTGACTCCCTGGAAAATGAAAATTTTATGAGTCTACATTTGCCCTGGTGGTAGGCCAAAAGTGGGCCCCACAAAGTTCACTTATGATCTCCACACAAATATCATGGAGTTTGTAGGACTGTGATCAGAAACAGCAGCTCAGTCCCATGTCCATTTCTCAGTCCGTGAATGTGGACATGTGGAAGACTAGCTATCATTGATAAAAGGAAGACAGAGATATTATATAATGTCAGGCAGGCAGATTCAGTCAATACTGAAAGCTCCATTTTATTTATAAACCAAACTTAAGTAGTCAAACAAAGGTGTGGCAATGGAAGGGGATTTTATTAATATGTATAAAGAGAAAACAGATATTGCTTCCACTAATGCTAAAGGCAATCCATAATTGCACATACTATGTGCCTTCAGGCACCCCATTGCTGCACTTATTCCTTCAGGGTGGTTAATCTGTCTACTCACAAATCATTGCTATTTAGGTAGGAGACATTCATCATCAAGTCACAGGTGTCCTGTAGCAGGAAAGATAATATCATAAGGATAATAGGAGTTATTGGAGCACTTTGAACTCATGACAAGTTGGAAAGGATTCCCATTTAGGGGCTGAGAAACTTCAGACTGGCAGAATATATTCCAGGACTGCCAAAGCCATACAGAAGCCTTGTATGCAAACAGATGATGAGATCTACCTTTAACTGCTTAGTGGCAGTGCACATATTTAATCCCAGGACAAAGGAGGCTGCCTGATTTTGCTTAGGTTGAGGCTAACCAAATCCACAGAATGAGTTTAAGTCCTGCACAGATAAACCCTGTTTTGAAAACAAAAAACAAAACAAAATCACATAAAGGAAAAATCATATCAACCTTCTGGTGGTAGCCTTCATGTATAAATGGTATTGAAGTGGGATGATTTCCCTCTTTGGCTGTTTTCCCTAGCTCTGGGTACCAAGTTTATTCTTTTACTACCACTAGAGTCTACTTTTTTGGAATTTTGATGTATAATGTCCACCTGAGATACCCATCCTGATAAACTACAAAACAGCTGTACTCTTCAGATTCCCATTGGTAGGCAACCTTTGTTGGACTAATTACATCACAGCTTATGAGACATCCTAATAAATCCACTTCCTACATATATGGAGAGATTCATCCTACATGCCTTTTCGTGCAGAGAACCTTGATTAATGCAATTGGTTTTCGTTTTGTTTTGTTTTTTATCTGCTCACTGAAGATGTATTGGCTAACAATAGTGCTCACAAATACATACTTCCTAGTTCAACTCCTCTGTACATATTCAATTTTCTATTAAGACTGCTTTTCTCATTATTATGTCTTTGCCAAGTGTTTGCTGTGAGTTTCAGGGATAAAATTCTACATCTATGGAGCCATCATCTGGCATTCTGCCACGAGAAAGATCATTTATCTTTTTTTGAGATCTGGTCCCTGCTTTTCTGTCCTGATTGTCTGAACTTCCTGTGAAAAACAGGTAAAAAAGTAAATTTAGTTCAATTAAACTCAGTGTTAAACCAAATAACATTTTTTTTTTTTTGCTCACAGATGTTTTATTTTTTTTTCCATTTTATTTTTTTATTTTATATAACCAGGGCCATTTAAATGAAAACAAACATTTATAGACAATATTTGGGAATTTAGGCGTCCTTCTTTCCAAACTACTTCCTGCTGGTAAGGGGCGCTGTCATGGGAGATTCGCTGAAGATGCAGCAATCCTGGCTGTAGTCTGTAAGGATGCTTTCTCCAGCTCTTTTGAATGTAGGATCACCTAGTCCTCTGTTTCAGGTGGTCTGGCTTGATCAAACCATATTAGTCTGGGATGAATCCACATCTTTGCATTTTCTGTGGACACAACAATAGAAACCCTTTTCCACAGTAACTTGTCATTGAACTAAAATTTTGGAGTCAAAGCAATTTTTTTATTTAATTTGTTATTTTAATTGTCGATCCCAGTTTCTTCTCCCTCTCTCCCTCCCTCCCACTATCCCTCCCTCCCTCCCCTCCTCCCTCCTTCCTTCCCTCCCTATTACCCTCTCTGCCCTCTCAAATGCACTCTAAGCACCCTTGACTGTAAACAGTCAAGAATGTCCTATTGCCTTCTCACTGCTAGGGGGCAGAGTCTAGGAAATATTACACTAAGTTTTTCCATCCTTACAAAGCAACAATGAGAGCAAAACCAGTCTCTTTTTGTGGATGATTCTAATAAAATTTGTTTCTACTTTAATTTTTTTAATTTGTTTTCATTTTACATACCAATCCCTCCTTCCCACTCTTCTTCCCCAACTACTCTCCCTTCCTTGCAACTTTTCATAGTCAGAGAGGGTAAGGCCCTCATTCAGGGGTCAATAAAGTCCAGCATACAAATCTGACGAAGAACCAAGCCTCTCTATCTTTTATCTCAACTGAGAAAGGTATCCCTCTATAAGGTGTGAACTCCAAAAACACTGTTCAAGCAACTGGGTTGGGTGCTGGTTTCACTGCCAGGGGCCCCCTAACAGATCAAGTCACCTAAGTGTCAACCACATTCAAAGGGACCAGTTTATTGCCTTGAAGATGCCCTAGCTGTCACTCCATACTCTGTGAGTTCCCACTAGTTATAGTAGGTGTGGTGTGTCCTTGTTGGAGAGGGCTTTCCCTGTTAGAAGAAGCATATCACGGTAGAGTCAGGCATTGATGTTTCTTATTCTCACAATGATGCACAGTGTGTCAGACAACGCCCTGTTACCTCTGAGTCATGCTGTAAGGACTCTAACCTCTAGGACTGCAGCAGCCTCCATGCTGACATGTCCCCTGCCATAACAGAACCTCTGAAATTTTAAGTGTGACACTTCAATTAAATATTTTCCTTGTAAGTGTTGCCCTGACCCTGCTGTGTCTTTACACAGCAATGAAAACCTAACAAAGACAGAAGTTGGTTCCAGGACCTGGGTTATTTCTATGATAGACTCTCCCTATCATACAATTTATTTCTGATGTGTTCTCAGTAGTGTTGTTCTGGTAGCTTGCCTCTCCCTTTATGTCTGTTTATTGGGATTTCGTTCTCAGGGTATATGAAACTTAAACGGCCAAAGAAATGGTGCATGTGGACCTCTAATTCAGTTTACTTCTAATGTGACTGGGTGAATGCATCCTAATGTACATGTGTAAAATAAGTGAGGGAAGCACCAAGGATTATATGACTATATTGTCAAAGACGTTTACATTTACAATGTGAGAATTATACTTCTTTGTGTTATTTTAGGATGCAGTGACCTTTGATGATGTGCACATCCACTTCACTGAGGAAGAGTGGGCCTTCCTAATCCTTCTCAGAAGTATCTCTATAAAAATGTGATGCTGGATACCTACAGGAAACCTCACTGCTACAGGTAAGACTGAATTTTCTTTCATGTTTTAAAATAAGGGACCAACTGTTTCTTGATTATTGATACTATTCTGTAATTTGATTAGGAAAAGGGAAAATTGGGTGAGTGAGGCATGGTTCTAAGGTTCATTGAAGTTATTATTTAAATTTTGTACAATTTGCAAGAATACATCATATATTTTCTGTTATTTCAGGCTACATTTGGGATAACCATAATAAGAAGTATCATTGTCAAATGTCTAGAAGACACAGAAGGTAAATTTTCATGTGCATATTTATGCAAATTTGACTCTGTAGATATTTAATATATCTTGGAAATTTTATTGAAGAGTCACACTTAAAAAATTAAAAAGATTAAGAAGAGCAACAGTGAAAATAAGTGTAGTTTAAAGTACAGTGATGATTGTCATTTTCTCACAAAACCCTGTACCTCAGTGAAAGGTAGCTCTTCTGTGTTTGCAAGGCATTTGTGTAAAATGAGAAGGTAACTATGTCTTAACATATATCACCCTTTGAATTATAGCACCCGGATATCTATTCTGTAGATATGCCAGTCTGTTTAGTTTAAAGATAGTCAAAGTGTGAATGCTATGTGGAAACCTTTTATTTGTTTTCTTAGTTTCATAAGCATATCATATGTAGAGCCGTGTAGTTGTGGCCCATACCTTTAATTCCAACATTCATGATCAAGAGCAAGGTGGATCCCTTAAGTTTGTGATCACCCCAGTCTATAAAGTGAGTTCCAAGATAGCTAGAATTACACAGAGACATTCTGTATTAGAAAATGTAGGGGGAAAAAGTATTTAGTTTACTCTAAATACAAGCCATGTGAATTTAGAATGTGCAAAGAAGCACCGTACCTCTCTTAGGACAGTGAGAAGAAATGAAAGATATTTAGTAGTCCCCTCTTTGAGGATATGTGTTGAGTGTGAAACAACTTTGAAATTTATCAGTATTCCTAAGTCATCTGAAAGATACCATCAATTTACACTGTAGTAAATCCATATGACTGTTGGAATGTGTGAATGCTTCCATTTGTACTGGTATATTTAGCCAATGTAGTATGATTTCTATGAATGAAAAACTGATAAATAGTATAAATATGGCAAAGCTCTGAGTCATTTCAATTTTATCAATTATATGGGAGATTTTATGTAAATAGATGCCATAATTGAGGGCCATGAAATAAAGCTCTTACTCTGAATCCACAGGTATCTTCAATGAAAACAAAACAATACCACATTAGAGAAGCATTATGAATGTATAACTCAAGATCTGATTCTTGTTTACAATTAGGCCGATTACAACTTTATTTTATATATGTACTAACTTTATTTAGTATCATGCATGTGGTAAAGTTTTACATATGCTAATGATCTTTGCAGGAATCAATGAAGCCATAAGGGAGTGAATCCTGTGAATATACACAATGAATGTGTGAAAAACTTTGTGGGTTACAGGCATCTTCAATGGCTTGAAAAAAAAAATTCATACTGGAGAGAAACCGTATAGAAGTCTAGAGTGTGGTGAAGTCTTTGCATATCACAATTTCCTTCTTCTCAATGACAGAGCACACATGGTAAAAAAACACCTATGAATGTAGTCAATGTGGTAAAACATTTGCAAGACATACTATGCTTAAAAGACATCTTAGAACATATACTGGAGGGAAAACACAAGACTATAATCTATGTGGCAAATGTTTTTCACAATAAAGTTATATAGTATGTCATAAAAGAACACATATTGGAGAGAAACCCTATGTATGTAACCAATGTGGTAGGGCATGTTCACATGACAGTACTCTCAAATCTCATCATAGAACACATACTGGAGAGAAACCCTATGTATGTAATCAATGTGGTAGGGCATTTGCAAGTAATGGTCATCATAAAAGACATATAAGAACACATACTGGAGAGAAACCCTATATATGTAATCAATGTGGTAGAGCGTTTTCATATGCCGGTAATCTCAAGTCTCATCATAGAACACATATGGAGAGAAACCTTATGGATGTAATCAATGTGGTAAAGCTTTTTCACAACACAACAATCTGGTATGTCATAAAGGTACACATACTGGAGAGATACCCTAAGAATGTAGTCAATGTAGTAAAGCCTTCACAACATATGATGTGCCTAAAAGTCATATAAGAACACATAATGTAGAGAAAACTTATGGATGCCATGAATGTGATAAAGCCTTTGCATATCCCAGCACTATCTTACGTCATAAAAGAAAGTATACTTGAAATATAATGAATGTATCCCATGTGGTAAAGCCTCTCTATGTATTATTAGTCTTTATAATCAAAGAAATAAATCATAATGCATAAAAACACTATAGAAGTATCCATTGTTGTAATGCTGTGCAGTTTGCTTATCCCAATAATCTTTGTGAGCCTAAGAAAACCCTTATGGGAAGGAATCTACCTAGAAAGGATGTTATATGATCTTCATTCAACATACATTGAGTTACATAGTTTTCTGGAGAGAAAAATATCTGACACGTGTGAACAATCAGTTCAAGCACTACAATGCCTCTGTTTTGTTCTCACTTGCAAACTCATGTGGAAAAAAGTCCTGGAACTTCACTGGTAAGGGAAGCATGTTTCATGGTAACACTTGACTTGATTTACATAAAAACCTCATTCAGATGGATTGCTATCTCTAAGCCCAATCCTTCATGCTCAGTTTATTTTTCATGAAATAATTAATGTTGCAGGAGAACTTTGAAGACTTTAAGACCCTGAACACAATGGTTACAGGATTGAGTACTCATTGGAGAAAAATATTCAAATATGGAAATCTGTTTAGAGATTTGATTTAATTTTAATTATGTGATATCAGTGTGTGAGTATGTGATTGTTCATGGTTTCTCACAAGGAGGTTACACCCTTGAGTATTCCTGTAGGAGGAACTACAGTATGTTCTCAGAAAACTGACATAGGTCATGGCAAAGAACTTGCCATAATTTTGTTCATCCACATTTCTAAACCTGTACGTATTTTAGATCCTGTTTTATCATCTTGATATCAGGTAATAGGGAAGAAATCATGGAAGAGGAAACCTACAGCATGTAAATAATTTTGTTAACATATTAGATATCATACTTGTCTTTAGTCTTTTTGTTTTTGTTTTTTTTTTTTTCTTAGTTATGAATGCCCATTCTTAGCTTGGTTTGTTTCTTTCATATTTATTTTATTTTATATAACTAAGTCCATTTAAATGAAAACAAACATTTATAGACAATATTTGGGCGTTGTTCTTTCCAAACTACTTCCTGCTGGTAAGGGGCGCTGTCATGGGGGATTCGAAGAAGAGTCAGAAATCTTGGCTGTAGTATGTCAGGCTGCTTTGTTCAGCTGTTTTGAATGTAGGATCACCTGGTATTCTCTTTCAGGTGGTCTGGCTTGATCAAACCACATTAGTCTGGAAGGAATCCACATCTTTTCATTTTCTGTGGAAACAAAAAAAAAAAATAGAAATCCTTTTTCCCACTAACTTGTACTTGAACTTAAATTTTGGTGTCAAAGCATTTTTTAAATTTAATTTATTATTTTACATGTTGATCCCAGTTCCCCCTCCAACACTCCCAACCACCTTCACTCCATCCCTCCGTTTTACCCTCTCTTCCCTCTCAAAAGCACTCTAATGACCCTCCCCTTCCATCCCCTCATCCCAATTCCATATGTAGGGGAATGTCATCCAGTAGGGGTCATGTAGGTCTGACAGGTCATGTGAAGTAGGGACTAGGGCTTCTCTCCTGTCTCTAGATTAAGGCAGTTATCCTTCCATGGGGGATGTGTTTTCAAAGTCCTTTTGTGGTCCAGGAATACATCCTGGCTGCACTGTCTGAGGGTGCTTAGACTGCTCAATCCTTCTGGCTGAGACCCATATTCAGGGGGGCCTGAGACAGTCCCATGCTGCCTTCCCAGCTATCAGTCTGGTGGCCCGTTAGCTCCTCCTTGTTCAGGTAAGCTGTCTCTATGTGTTTCTGCTGCCTGGTCTTGTCCTCTCCCTCTGTATCTGAGTTCTACTTCGGCTCACTGTTTATGTATGAGTGTTTGCTTCTGTTTCCAACAGGCATTAGTTGAGGGCTCCATGGAGAAGTTAGTTGTTGATCTCACTCTCCTTTTGATAGAAGGTCAAATGGTTACGTAGCAGCAGTCTTGTAGTTCTACAGACCTTGCTTTGTGTTCAATTTTATCTTAAAACCAATATTGACTCCCTCTTTTATGTTCTCTGTCTCTGTCTCTATCTCTGTCTCTCTCTCTCTCTTTCCTGTCTTCTATTCCTAACCAGGCTCAATCTTCCTGGTCGCACATATTTTCCTTTCCTCCCCGTCGTTTTCTCCTACTTCCGTCTCCATTCGCTGCCCCCCCCCCCACTTCCCCTGAGCTCTGGGGGACTTATCCATTTCCAGTTCTGTGAGGGATTTTACATGAATCTCTTAGAATAAACCTTATATCCTAGTTCCTCTGGTGGTGTGAATTATAGGCTGGTGGTCAATTGATCTAGGTGTAAAATCCATATATGAGTGAGTACATACTGTGTTCCTCTTTTTGTGACTGGGTTACTTCATTCAGGATGGTTTCTTCATGTGCCATCCACTTGCCTGCGAATTTCACGATACCATTATTTTTCTCTGAAGAGTAGTATTCCATTGTGTAGATGTGCCACATTTTCATTAACCATTCTTCAATTGAGGGGAATCTAGGTTGCTTCCAGGTTCTTGCTATTACAAAGAGTGCTGCTTTGAACATAGTTGAACAGATGTTTTGTTTCATGGATGTGAATCCTTTGGGTATATGCCTAAGAGTGGGATTGCTGGGTCCTGTGGTAAACTAATTCCCACTTTCCTGAGGAAACACCATACTGATCTCCAAAAGGGCTGTATGATTTTGCACTCCTAACAGCAGTGGAGGAGTGTTCCCCTTTCCCCACAACATGAGTCATCATTGTTGTTTCTAATTTCAGCCATTCTGGCAGGAGTAAGATGGTATCTCAAAGTTGTTTTGATTTACATTTCCCTGAACGCTAGGGATGTGGAGCATTTTCTTAAGTGTCTTTCAGCCTTTTTGATTTCCTCTATTGAGAATTCTTTCTTCAGTTCTGTACCCCATTTTTTCATATGGTAATTTGGTGTTTTGTTGACTAGTTTCTTGAGTTCTTTGTATATTTTGGAGATCAGCCTTTTGTCAAATACAGGATTGGTGAAAATCTTTTCACAGTCTGTGGGGTGCCTTTTGGTCTTGTCTACTGTGTCTTTTGCCTTACAGAAACTTCTAAGTTTGAAGAGGTCCTATTTATTGTTTCTCTCAGTGTCTCTGCCCCTGGAGTTATGTTCAGGAAGCAGTGTCCTATACCAATTTGTTCAAGGGTACCTCCTACTTTCTCTTCTAAGAGTTTCAATGTGGCTGGATTGATGTTGAGGTCTTTGATCCTTTTGGACTTGAGTTTTGTGCATGGCGACAGACATGGGTCTATTTGCAGTCTTCTACAAACCCTCATCCAATTGTGCCAGCACCATTTGTTGAAGATGCTGTCCATGCCCCATTGTATAATTTTAGCTGTTTTGTCGAAAATCAGATGTTCATTCATGTGTGGGTTGATATCAGGATTTTCAATTTGATCCCTTTGGTCTACTTGTGTATTTTTATGCCAATACCAGGGTGTTTTCAGAACTATAGCTCTGTAGTAGAGCTTAAAGTCATTAATGGTGATGTCTCCTAAGTTCTTTTATTATATAGGGTTGTTTTGGCTATCCTGGCTCTTTTGTTTTTCCATATAAAGTTGATTATTAACATTTCAAGGTCGGTGAAGAATTGTGGTGGGATTTTAATGGGGATTGCATTGAATCTGTAGATTGTTTTTGGCAAGATTGCCATTTTTGCTATGTTTATCCTACCTATCCAAGAGCATTGGAGATCGTTCCATTTTCTGGTATCTTCTTAATTTCTTTCTTTAGCGCCACAAAGTTCTTATTATTAGGTCTTTTACCTGTTTGGTAAGTGTTACACCAAGATATGTGGCTTGTGGCTATTGTAAAGAGTGATGTTTCTCTGATTTCTTTCTCTGTAGGGCTACTGATTTTTTTGAGTTTATCTTGTATCCTGCTAGTTTGCTGAAGGTGTTTTTCAGCAGTAGGTGCTCTCTGGTAGAGTTTATTGGGTCGCTTATGTAAACTATCATATCATCTGCATATAGAGACAGTTTGACTTCTTCCTTTCCAATTTGGATCCCCTTGATCTCCCTTTGTTGTTTTATAGCATTAGCTAGAAATTCTAGTACGATATTGAAGAGATATGGAGAGAGAGAGGGCAGCCTTGTCTTGTTCCTGGTTTTAGAGGAACTGACTTAAATTTCTCTCCATTCATTTTGATGTTGGCATGTGGTTTGCTGTATATTGCTCTTATTATGTTTAGGTATGTTTCTATTATTCCTGACCTCTCCAAGACCTTTACCAAAAAATTTCCAGGGCCAGCTTGATTCAATGCAGAATTCTACCAGACAGTCAAGGAAGAACTAATACCACTACTCCTCAAATTGTTTCACAAGATAGAAACAGACGGTTCATTGCCAACCTCTTTATATGAGGCCACAATAACCTTGGTACCAAAGCCTCACAAAGACACAACTAAGAAAGAAAATTACAGACCAATATCCCTGATGAACATCGATGCAAAAATACTCAATAAATTACTGGCAAACCGAATTCAAGAATACATTAGAGAAATCATCCACCATGACCAAGTAGGCTTCATCCCTGGAATGCAGGGATGGTTTAACATATGAAAATCTATCAAAGTGATCCACCATATAAACAAACAGAAAAAGAAAAACCATATGATTATCTCCCTAGATGCAGAAAATCCTTCGAAAAATTTCAACACCCTTTCATGATAAAGGTCTTGGAGAGATCAGAGATAACAGAAACATACCTAAACATAATAAGAGCAATTGACTTTAGTCTTAATAATGAAATTGATTAATGTGGAGATCATCTGTTAGTAAGTTCACTAGATAGAATACAAATGATATATTAGGTAGTATTGGGGAACAACTTACACGGATGATAATAAAGAACTGCGGAGATGTTCCATCTTAGAAGCATGCAGTCCCTGCCCTTCTGATTTGATCTGCAACATAGTAGAGAGAAGTGAGAGACAGAAATGTGGAAATGGAGTGAGAAATAGATGGTGGGGGAGTGAGAGAGTTACAGACAGGTTGCGACCAAGAGAGGTTTACCCCAAGGTTCTCAACCTTCTGTTCATATACACAGAACCAAAGGCACTACGTAAGAAATAAATTCATGAGATGATCTGAGCAGAATACCTGGATTTACAAGAACACCCCACTCTAAATTGTGGGTCCACTAGTGGTTATTAGTGGTTCCTATAGCCTAAGTGACAGGACCAGGCAAGCAGAAGATGCACAGCTGCTTGAGAGTGGGATTTGTAAAAGGGTAACCAAATAATCCCACCATTTGTATACACATAGAAGCCCACAGGGATTTCACCTAAATTACCCTGAGACCCTGAGTGTGGGGGCATTGGTTGAGTCTGGCTTTTTTTTTTGCTGGCAATGGACAATGTGCGGTGGAGTTTAAATGTGTTGGTGGACTCAGCAAGAGGTGTGCATAGAGAAGTTTTCTCTTAGCTGACAGGTTGGAGACCTTAGGCATCTGTTCCTTGAGTAGGTGGATAAGGAGGGTTGAGTGATGCTTCAGCCATAACAGTGTGTTGCAGGTAGCACCATTTCATTCCCCAACCTCAATATACCTAATGCAAACCTCATCTGAATTCACCTAAGTTAAGTCTTCCCTGAAAAAGCTGCCATTAGAGTCTCGACCGGGATGTGGAGCAGTATTCTTGTTCCTCCCTGGAATCTTTGATCTCACATTTCACCACAATCAAATAGTCCAGCCCTCCAGATATGAGAGAGTGTATCCATTGTGTTGTACTTTCCAATTGATTTTCTCACTTCTTTCAATTAGTCACTCAATCTCTCCTGCTCTAAAAATCTTACACATTTGGAGGTGCCTACCTGCCTCCAGTTACTTTCCACCACTACTCTCTGGAATATACTCCCAGATACTTCTCTGAAGCTTTTTGTCTCTGTCCTCCATAGTAGAGGAATGAGCTGCTGAGTCAGATGATTGGTTTCAGCTTGCATCTCCCTCACTTTTAGCACAAGGAGACCCAGAAGATGGAATGAGCTCCTGACATAGCAGTTGCTGCTGGCAGTTTAGGAATTAAGTTCATACCTACTTGCAGCCACTCTGGTGTTTGAATTGGTGTCATCACCTCTTGGAAAAATCAATGGCTAGGTTTGTTTACTAGATGCAACAGCTTGTTAGCCTCTAATCAACCTGTAAGACCCAGACATTATGGTAACCTGACTCTGTTACATGGGAGAATGCACTGAAGAATTTTCTATGCTCAGCCCAGAGTTCCATGAATACTAGTGTGCCCACAGGACCCAAGGACCCTGTAAAGACAGATTTTACCCACTTACACTCCCTCCCTCTTCTCTGTCTCAGGCTCTTTGTTCTCTTGCTGCTATTTCTGCTCTCTCTCCTTTCATCTCTTTGTGCTCCTGTCTCCCCTTCTCTCCTGTCACAAGTCTATGTGTCTGTTTCTCTTTATCTCTTTTTTTTTGTTTTATTCCATCTCTTTACCCTTACTAATAAAACTTCTCACTCAAGTTCTGGCTGCCTGGCATGTTTGTACCCCACCTTAGTCACCCTCTACTTCCATGAAATCTGCAGTGGTCCTCCATGCAGGACCACCATTAAGTTTATCTTAATATTGAAGCAAGAGGACACTGTCATGAGATATCCACCCTACTGGTACCCAAAGATAACTGAGTAGACATCACTGAATTTACATAGCTGTAATGTGGGGCAACATATTTCTCCATTATATCTGTGTTAAAAGTCAATTGTTAGTAGAAGGAGGATGTGGGGATTCGACTCTTTCCCTGACATTGAAAATCCTGACCTGAATTTTAAATTTTCTTTTACTTTTTTGTTGATGCTATGGCTGCGTTCGAACTCCTGAGTATAAGGTAGCCTACTGAACTGTCTCAATCTCTGTTGTATCTGGGATTGCTGGATCATTACTACAGGTACCCCTCTACCCAGTTGTAAGGTGAACTTGTAGAACAGGTTGACACTTGTCATATGCATGTCATGTTTAGGGTTTCATTTTTTTCTTCAACATTTTAGAGGATTTTCCTCTACGTGAGTGTGTATGGGTCTTTCATATGCCTTTGTTTTTTAAAGATGCACTTGCAGCTTTACTTTTTCAGTCAGAAAATACTCACGAATTTGAAATATTTTTTATTTTTTCAAATTATGTAGGTTACTGTTTGCTAAATTCTAGTGATTAACTATAGGTGTCAAAGATGATATGGTTATGATTTTTTTGCATTGTTTGTGCCTATCAGTGGATGTTTTCCTTTCATACGCAAGATTTCTTATAATGAACATTCACCTTGCTCTCTCTATTAGCAAAAGAGGACATTGAAGGCCTGACAAACCTGCCTTTACCTATTAAGTGCTGGTGGGGGAGGGCAAGTGTGCTTCACTTAGCTTCTTACTCTCATTATGTTTTTGAATTTGTATTTGAAAGAGTCTTTCTATTTTGCTTAGCCTAGATTCACAATCTGGCTGTCTCACAATACTACCCATCTGAGTCCTGGATTCATAGGCAGTTTGAGCCTGTGAAAAATATGCTGGCTGACCAAGGTTATGTACAAGTAAGAGAATTAGGTAAATAACTCCAAGGTGAACCTCAGTCTGTTTTATGTAAAAAATTTAATTATAAAAAGAGATGGAAAAAGCTCAAGGCTGGAAAATTTTCTCTAGGGTCTATAGCTGTGCAGTCTTTTCCCATTCTTAGTACCTGTAAATATGATAACCCAGTATGGATTTTCCCCTATGTGAAGAGTTCTTACCTTTCTACACCTTGGAGTTAACCCCTGTGGTATCACGCCTAATGATATCTGGCAGATGGATGTTACTCATATTCCTTCCTTTGGCCAACTACAATTTGTACATGTATCTGTTGATATCCATTCTCATCTCATGTTTGCCTCTACTCATACTGGAGAAAGGGTTATGGATGTTAAGAGCCATTGTTTACAAACCATTGCTTATATGGAAATGCCAAGACTGATAATGGACGTGCTTATACTAGTCAGTGTTTTAACTCTTTTTTGCAAAAAAAAATTAATCTCACATAAGACAGGCATCCCTTATAAGCCTCAGGGTCAGGCCATGGTAGAGCATGCACATTGCACAATTAAAGCCTATCTTCGTAAAACAAAAAAGGGGGAGTTTACAGGTTCTCCTCATAATCACATTTCTCTGGTCCTTTATATTTTAATTTTTTTTTAACAATTCTTGGTGCTGCTTGAGCTGCAGCCGACTGGCATTGGCTCCCACAGTCATCTGACTATGACTCAGTTATGTGGAAGATTATCACTACTGGAAAATGGTGTGCCCCCAACCCAGTTCTATATGGGCCCAAGGGTCAGTTTGTGTCTTTCCACAAGACAAAGATAACTCAGTTTGGGTGCCTGAGTGACTGATTCACCATATGAGGTGGGAAGGTGATTGTAACAGCCAGAAAGAAGGTCTGATGCATCTTCAAGAAACTACCCATCCTGATGCCTGCGGGTCTGAGTAGCTATATGTGGCCTTTTATCCTAACCACTAATTATAGTTTGAATCAAGAGGCTATAAATTTACACTTTTATCCAAAGGACAAGAATTTCACCTTCATCTCAGGCACTGTATTCTGGTTCCATTCTTATTGTTGTAAACAATGCTAATAAATTTGGAGAAAGTTTCAATTGTTCTCAGCAGGTCTGCCAACTGTAACAGCTGTCTTGTGGATGTATCCAGGTGTGTAGCAGAGAGGAAAGGAGATTCTGGTATCATGGCTGCCAGTGCTGCCTTCACCTCTGAAGCTACAGTTTCTACCATAGCCCTCTCCCAATCAGTAAATACTGCAAGAACAGTGGACCAACTATCAGGTGATTTGGCTTAAGACTTAGCTACCCAAAGCACACTTTATTATCTAGTACAAATTGGCATTTTTAAACTAAATTTACAAACTAATCTCCTATAGGAACACTTGAATTTTTGTCAGAAACTCATATGGCTTCTTCTTCTGTGTTTCACACATATCTGTGTTAATTCATCATTTTTCTCCAGAAATCCTGGAGTGATGAGTTTTTCAGTTATACAAATGCTTTAGCCATGCAGATCATTAACATCTATGAAACATGAATTTCACTTGCCATTGAAGAAGGCCTTTTACAAGGACTTCAACTTGTGAGCAGATCATTGGGGGTTTGTAGCCCTTACATTTGGTCTACTTTGCCACAGCACTAAACAGGCCCAAGCCAACTTTCTAACAAGACAGATACTGTCTTTGGCTCGAGGTAAAATGCCTCTGCCCACATGAGGGTAACAAACTATTCACAAGGGACAGTAAGGCAGAGGGGGCATATATCCAACCTAAGACAGGAAGTTTACGGGCCTGGGTGCCCTCTCCAATGAGGGGTAAGTAATTATGCTGACGTCTTCTTCCAAATAAGGCAGGTGTTAGTTTATATTAAAAGAAAGGGAGAACTGTAATACCCAAAGCAACATGAGCAAGCCTGAAGCTGTTGGAGGGAACTCATTGCACCATGGCTGTTGTTGGTACTTTTCCCGTTTTGATAACAAACCTCGAGATAACACACTCCTTCACAACACACAACTTGTGACAACACATACCTCATGACAATACATACTTCATGAAAACACACACCTCATAGTGAGGAGTTAAGCCTAAATTTCCTGTAATTTTCCACTGTGCTCTAAGTCAGTAATTAAGCCCATTCTTGCCCCTCAATAAATGGCATTCAGTATTTGGCATTCTGACATTTCACTGAACGAATGACCTTTGCCCGATTCGTGGAAGAGATGGTAGCAAGGGTCCTACTATATATATATATATATATATATATATATTCTTTTCATTCTCTTACCTTTAGGACAGCTTGATCACATGGTTTCCCATGTTGTTTTGATTTGAATTTGGGTGATGACTAAGGATTTTGCGCAATGTCTTATGGTTCTTTCAGTCATTTCTGATTCCTCAATTGAAAATTCTCTATTAAGTCCTGTACCCCACTTTCTCATATGGTTATTTAGAATTATTTAGAGTTGGTGGTGTGTCATGTTATCATCCCAACAGAGTTCATTAGATAAGATTCTCTGCTAATGAGTTTATAAAATTATTCCATTTGTAAAATCTGTTGTGCCTGTGTCCCTCATGGGTCACTTCTTTTGTAAGATCTCAGAAACTCATGGTGCAAAACAATGCAGTTTTATAAATCGGTTAAACATTCGATCCTTCAAAATCTATTATTATGAAATCAGAAATCAGTGGATAAACCAGGGTCCCTCATTCGCTGGGCACTGGATCTGGTATCAATCTCCTGCTGTGTCAATCACATAGCAGCCAAAACCACAATGGATGACACCATCATTACATACGTAATCAAAAAAGTAACTGATTGGATAGTCCTTCATACTTAATTTCCATAAGATGGAACCAGAGTCCAGTGATTGTCAAGGAAGTAATACTTAGATAATTAAATGAATAAAAATCAAACTATTGAATGGTGTTTTATATGTGACTCCTACAAGATAGCACAAAACTGAAGAGAAAATAGAGTTTTTGATCATAGATTTGAACAAAAATTGAATGAATAATGAGATAATGACTCATAATTCACCCCTAAAGAGCGAACAAAATGCTATCACCATTCACTAAAATTAATACATAACTAAATAATGAAATCACCACAAGGGACAATTAACACCAAAGAGGTGGATGCAGACTCCACTCTTCCTGGAGTAGAAAAAGGCAGATTTGAATAATGTAATAATCAGATAGTTAGATCGTCTGTCACACCTGAGTCACACAAGGTGGCACCAAACTTCTGTGTTCACAGATTATATGAGGAAACAATTTAATAATTACATATTTAAAGGTGTAAGTCATTGAACTTTTTGCCTCATCAATTCCTGGCAGGCGTGCCGGACATGATAAAGTATGTTGTCTTCATTGATTTTTATAATTCCATAATTTAACAAAGAGATAATCGTACTTTTTTCCCTGATGAACTCTGTTGGCCTGACATCATCACCAGCGCCCTGAATCTCTGTTGTGGTGCGGGAGAACCTGAGATGATGGGCCCACACAGGCACAGCAGTATCCCTAGTACTCTGGGTCATTCATAGGTCATCCAGAAACTGCTGTGTCCATGTCTACAACCTTCCTATCCTTGTCCCTGATAGCAATTTGCACCCTAAACAGAATCAATGATGTCATTGTCCATTGCTTAAATGATTTAAATATGTAAATAAGTCAGTAATAGATAACTGTCACCATAAAGAGGTGATGTAGCCTTTAACTGGAAGGAAAGACTGGCCAGACTCCAGTCATGAGAGATGTCACCTTCATCAATTCAAACAATCAGTCATAAAATATGATGATAATGCATTATAATTCCCGAAGAGGAGCTTTACAGGACTCTTCATTGAATAGAGGATTATTGGTTTACATAAATATACAAATCTTTACATTATCGTGGGTATTAACAGGATTTGTCAATTTAAATACTTAATTTTGTAATTTGATGATCTGCCACACTTGACCCCGCTAGGAGGCAACAATCTCCAGGTGTCATGGATGATATAATCATTGTTTTATACAACTAAACCATCAAACAATGAGTTGATGTAACATCATTAACATCCCTAAGGTGGCTCCAAACCAGACTCGGGAACAACTCTGCCTCAAAAGCGATGGACTGCAATCCAATCATCCCTATGTCTACTCTAACAAATGGATTATCACCTTCCTAAAGGAAGTTGACAATGGAAAACTCACCTTTTGATGAATAATTGTGAGTCTTATTATCATTTAAACCATTATATTACTTCTTAGGAGAGATAGACCATTCATAAACAGAAGTTTTTGAACTGTTTCTCCACGGACTATGTTCTCTTTTATTAGGTAATCTTGAATTGGGTAACCAGTAAAAGCTGCCAGCAAACTTCCAGTGATATGGCTATGACTTACTGAGGCAAATCACATGCTGTCATTAAAACTTTAAGGGATAGTGTTGTTGGGAGATTTTAGTGTGCCATGATAACACTTTATCGAAGCTGCTCTCTGGTCCTTGGCCGATGATACCAGGATATAGAATGCAAGCAGGGTTTCCAGGCAATATTTATGATCCAACATTCTGTCACATTCTAGAGCACCTTCTACATGCTAAAATTACCATACCCACCCATCGACTAACCTTAGCCTCACTGATTTCCTCACAAAAACAAAAACAAAGCAGGTCCCTGTGTTTTTTTTTTTTTTTTGAATTACACAATATTTACGAGTCTTTATAGCTACAACATGCCTGTAGTAATATAAGCATGAAAACGAAACAATCATTATGCCATTCATGTACATTGATTAGGATTTCCACCTATTTTTTATACTTCAATTTTCTCAATTCCAGAATGGAAAAAATACAACAGGTTGCAATGAAGTATGGCCAGGAATCCAGTCATGAAGAATGTCATCATCATCAATTGAGTCAATGAATCATAAAATGTGATGATATTGCACATTAATGCCACAAGAGGAGCTTTACAGGACTCTTCATGGAATGGAGGATTTTTGGTTTTCATACTTACACACATATTTACATGATCTTGGGTATTATCACTAATTGTCAATTTAAATACGTTAATTATGTAATTAAATGATCTGTGGCATCAGATTCCAGGTGTCATGGATGATATAATCATTGTTTTATATAATTAAATAATCAAATAATGAGTTCATGTAACATCATCCACTTCCCTCAGGCGTCTCCAAACCAGATTTGTGAGCGATGCTGTCATGATTATTTAAACATTTTGACTACATAATTGCTATTTAGATGGTCTATAATAATTGCCTCCCACATCATGTCACCACAATCCACTGATCATGGATTATTTAATGTCCCATTTTAATAATCAAATACAGCATAATCAGAGGATGAACTGGTCTGCCATACTCGACACAATTGACTCTCAGTTGACTCCCACATGATTGTGTGAAACTCCCAGGTTGGTTAGCGTATTTAATCGCAGAGTTGAATAGTAAAATGTTTAAATGCTGAAATGTCATTGTGTATGCAAGGTTTTTTACAAAGATATCCACATATTTAATGTTGACGGCTGCCTCAAAAGAGATGGACTGCGAATCCAATAATCCCTAAGTCTACTCTAACAAATGGATTATCACCTTCCTGAAGGAAGTTAACAATGGAATAATAACACTTTTGATGAATAATTGTGAGTCTTATTATCTTTTGTTCCATAGTTTTCCTTCTTAGGAGAGAGGCGTCCATAAACAGAAGCCTTTGATCTGTTTCTCCACAAACTATGTTCTCCGATACATTAGGTAATCTTGAATTTGGTAACCAGTAAGACCTGTAGGCAAACTTCCAGATATTTGGCTGTGATTTGGTTCGGCGAATGAAATGCTGTCCATGAAAAGTTTTCTAGAGGAGATGAGTTATCTTGGGAGACTGTAATGAACCATGATAACACTTTCTCGGCTGCTCTCCTTCTGGTCCTTGGCCCATGATACCACGATACTGAATGCAGGCAGTGTTTCCAGGCCACATTTATGAACCAACATTCTGTCACACCCTAGTGCCACTCCCACTGCTAAAAAGTAGCATACCCACCAATCAACTAACCTTACACCCTCACTGATTTTCTCACAAAAACAAAGCAGGGCTCTTCTTTTGAGTTCTACACATTTACCAGTTTCTCAGCTACTTGACATGATTATGGTGACATAAGTATAAATCCGAAAGCTATCATGATGCCATTCAATTACATTGATGAGTATTTTAAAACTGTTTTCTTTGCTTCAGTTTCCTAATTTCTAAAATGGAAAGTATAAAACAAATTGCCTCTACCATAACCCTCTTCTCTTTTGTTGAAAATAAAATAAACTCCACTTCATTCTCTTACCTTTAGCGGAGCTTGATCTCTTGGTTTCTCTGAGTTGTTTAGGTTTGCCTCTTGGCTGATACCAGACTCAAGGATTTTGAGCACTGTCTAATGTGCCTTTTGGTCATTTTTGATTCTCCAATTGGTATTTCTCTATTAAGTCCTGTACCCGCTTCTGTAATATGGTTATTTAGGAGTGGGATATATTGTTGGTGGTGTGTCATGTTATCAGCCCAACAGTGTTCATTAGATGAGATTCCCTGATCAGTCGATTATTCAGTTATTCCATTGTTTAAAATCGGTGGTGACTGTGTCCTTCATTTGTCAAGGTTCGGTTGCAGGCTCTCAGAAACTGATGATACGAAGTACCATAGATTTTTTTACTTCGTTGCAATCATTCGAATATAAAAAACAAATTCTAGGCGATTACGTAATCAGTAATCACAGGATAACGCAGTGTCCCTCCTTCTCGGGCACTTCTTCTGGTACTGATCTCCTGCTGTGTCAATCTGACAGAAACCAAATTTGGGATGACACCATTATTACTTACACAAACAAATGAGTTAATAATTGATATTCCTGCATACTTAACTTTCATAAGATGGAACCAAACTCCAGTGATTCGTCAAAGGAAGTATAACCTATATAATTAAATAATGCGACACGATTAACTCCCAGGGAGGAATGGGCAGACTCACAGTCATGAATAACAACATCTTCATCGATTTAAATAATTAATATATAATGAAAATGATTGAATAATGACATGGTGGTGCATACTTAAAATCCCACATGGAGTAGTCAGACTGATCTCTTCCTGGAATAATGATGTTTTTTAAAAAAATTAAGTTGAATAATTAATTAGTTGACGTTTTAAATTAACACTGACGAGGTGGCACCAAAGTCTTAAAACTATCCCTGATGTAATGATCTATTTACAGAGCTAAATGATGAAGTAATGAGATGATGTTACATCATCAACTCACAAAATCTGACTCTAAAAATGACTTAGGGTCCATAATAGTTACCTGTAATTTAAATACATTAATTAAATGATGAATTATTATTTAATTTCCTAGTTTAACAGGTAACAAGTAAGTGTACTATTAGATGATGTGATGTTCTGGCACGAAGGACTCCCCTAAGGAAGCTCAAAACTGCAGTGAACACTGAATACATAATGACGGATTTCATAATTCAATGAATAAACATTAAACAAGTGGATGGTGTTTTATACGTGAAGCCTACAAGATTGCTAAATCCTGAAGTGTCATTGAGTTCTTAATCAGAGATTTGTACAAAAAAATGATAGAATAAAGAGATAATTTCTCATAATTCACCTCTAGAGAGGATAGCAAAACGATATCATCATTGATTTAAATAAATAAATAAATAATGAAATCACAAGAGACAATTAACACCATCAAGTTAGATCCAGACTCCACTGTTCCTGGAGTAGAAAAAGACAAGATTTTATAAATGAAATAATCTGTTAG